>NC_073234.2:15266759-15575833 GCF_029281585.2 Gorilla gorilla gorilla | reverse complement strand
CAAGAGTAGTACCATTGGTGGATTTATATGGGTTTGATATATTTGTATAATCCAAAAGAAAGATTGGAAAGGGATGACAAGTTGGTTAATTCATTCTTAACTGAAAGACAGTGGATAGCATAGCACATAAAAGCACTGGACTCTGGAGTAAAACTGCCTGTATTTCAGTCTCGGCTATGTGATCTTGGTCAAGTTACCTTACCTCTTTGTGTATTAGCTTTCACATGTAAAATGGGAATGGCAGTAATAAGACTTCCTTATAAGGTATAATATTGTACATTTTGTGAGGATTAAATGAGTTAATACAAATATAACACTATATTATATTGATATTGTTAGATATTATTATTGAAATTGCTAAATTATTTGATAGTTTTACCCAAAGTTGAGATTAGTCTTGATCACTTATAAATAATTTTTATCTTTATGATTAGCCTTTTCAGAATTCTTTAGCTCATCATTAATGACTGTTATTCTCATAGCATTGGAGGTGTTGTACTGGTAAACCTGTCAGGGTCTGAAAAATCTGCTGGAAGAGATACAATAGGTAAGTACTTGACTCTGGATTCTCTCTGTTAGAGTAAACAAGAAAGTTACATGTGCGTGCTCATGTGCACAGATGAACGTACGAAGGGTAGGCACTAGCAGGGTGTTTTTTTTTTTGAACTTTTCCTTTGGAAATAACATAAAAAAATGCGTAAATAGTTTAGTGAATTCTCATAGCCTTCACCCAGATTTTTCAAATGTTAACAACTTACATAAATATTATACAGTTATAAAAATCAGAAATTAACGTTGATTATGATACTGTTATCTATAAAGCCTTTTCAAATTTTGTCATTTTTTCCACTAATGTTCTTTTTCTGATCCAGGATCATTTATTGCATTTAATTGTCGTGTTTCCTTAGTTTCCTTTAAATGCAGAACTGTTCCTCAGTCTTCTTGTCTTTTATGACCTTGACACTTTTGTAGGGTACCACCTAGTTGGTTTGTAGAATGTTCCTCAATTTGCATTTGTCTGACATTTTCTTTGGTTAAATTGAGGTTGTGCATTTTTGGTAAGAATATAATGGAAGTGATATTGTTTCCTGATCAGTGCATTCTACCAAAAGGCACATGATATTGATTTGTCCTGTTGCTGGTAATGTTAATTTTAAGGTGGTTAAAATTAACCACCCTACTCCAGTGTAAAGTTACTAATATTTCCCACTGTAAGTAATAAGCATCTTGTGGGGGATACTTTGAGGCTATACAAATTTCCTGTTGCTGTCATATCTTCACCCACGAATATTGTCATTTACTCTTGATTCTTGATTCATAGTTACTGCTATGGTGAACACTTAGATTTTGATCCATTGCTTAGACTTAACAAAAACAAAAGTAATCAGAACCTAGCTGGGCTGAGCATGGTGACTCATGCCTGTTATCCCAGTGCTTTGGGAGGCCAAGGTGGGAGGATCGCTTGAGGCCAGTAGTTCAATACCAGCCTGGGCAGCATAGTGAGACCTCATAATAAAAAATAAACCTAGATTAATTATTTCTCTTTGAATACTTCTTTAGATATTTGAGGTTTATTGAATAGAACAATGCTTTCTGAATTATTCCTAGCTACTACCCAGTGAGCTGTGCTTTGAACCTCCTCACCTCTTTCTCACCCAGAGCAGCTTTGTGTATATAAAACAATGTATGTATTTGGTATGTGCATGTGTATGCAAGATTTTGTTGACAGGCTTTTCCTTAGCTTTAAAAAAAGTTTGAAAATAATAAAAAAATGTAATAAAACATTCGTCTTTTGAATAATTGATTAAAGTATTGAATATGACCACTTGGCAGAACATTATTTAGCTGTTTGGAAAAGTTTAAATGTTTTTGAGAGTTAATAAAGAGAATCAGTATTTATTATTCATGTACTGTGAGATCTGTATTATGTTAGCTATTTCGGAACATTAAAAAGTATAAATTATGTGTTTGCAGTTTTCAAGGAGTTCTTGATTTGGAACAATATGAGATTTATAAAATGAAGCTACTAGGGATTAAACTAATACCATACTTGACAATAGTAAGTATTGTCTAAAACAGAAGACAGGACAGAAATACAGCCGATTAGAAAGAGGATGCTTTGTGGAAGAAATGGAACTTTAACAGAGCCTTTAAGATGGGAGTGGTAGTGCAATACACATTAAGAATGGTATATGGGGGTAAGGAAGACAATACAAGCAACAGCTTAGTGATGGAAAAAAACATTTGTTAAGTTGGAAAATGCCAGGTGTCAAGATTGTTTATGTAGGGTAAAAATAAGAAACATGCATTTCTAAATTAAAAACAAAGTGTTACTTTGGAGTTGTATTATTATAATATGTATAGGTTTTGGTCGGATCATTGAGGTGAATGCTTTTGCATTTATTTGTTAACACATTAAACTCCTTCCTGTACTCCTAGAAGACTTGGATGGGGTAGGCTATACCTTTTCATTATATATCTTTATATCAATATAAAGGTGATTTATATCATTATATATCTTTTCACTTTTGTATATTCTTGCAATATTATCTGACACATTATTGGATTTTAAGCGTATATTGAATGAGCTAATGAGTGATTGCTTTAAATCACGTCCATTTTTACAGGTTCCATTTGGTCTCTTGCTGGAGCCATGCTCTATGCTGTCTATATTGTTATGATTAAGAGAAAAGTAGATAGAGAAGACAAGTTGGATATTCCAATGTTCTTTGGTAAGAATATATGTAACTTGGGAGACTATTTACTCTAAATGATTAACACAGGGTTTTGCTTTTGTTTTTTGGAGGGAATAGGGAAGCCTTTTTTTTTCTTCCGTATGATTCTTTAAAACCATTTAAAGATTATGAAAGCCAGTCCCAATGTTTTCCTTACTTTATCCTGCATAGTTGTGCACCTATGAGGGAGTGCCCATCTCCTCAGTGTGAGACAGAAAGAAACTCCTAACACTTTTTTCAAATTGATGTCTTCAGACTGCAAGTCAGATATTTATCTCACTGATAGGACAGATTTATGCTCTTATAAGCATGTGAGAGTTTACCTGCTGTATTTTACATTTTGCCATTTTTGAATAGTTAGCAAAGGACTGGGGAGACTGCCCCCGAATTATATGTTTAATGCTGTCGCAGTCTACCTACTAATGTACATTAAAAATTGTGGGCCATTTAAATGCTTTTCATTTACATTTTATCTTTAAGACACAGACGCTTTTATAACATATATTCATTCTCAAATTACCCAATTATAGTTTCTGGATATGGTTTATAAATTTTCCTTTGCCTGACATCAGTTCAGGAAAGAACTTGCGATATCTGTAGGACTGCAGATGAAGAACACATTGACAACATAATCTTTCAAAAGATATCTGAATATAAATAGATAAAGAAGCTCCGTGATAAGAGTTCAAAGTGCAGCTTACAAGGAGTCAGGAGACCTGGAATCCAGCTGTTGTAACTTTATTTATCTCATAGGCATCTGAAATATGAGGAAATTGGACTAGAGGAATGGCCTCTAAACTGTGATTTAGGGAATAGGTAGGCTCTGGGATGGTTGGAAGGAAATACAGTTGCATGCAGGGGTCTTGTTCTTGGACTCCTTTGCTGCTTCACCTGTGGAACAGCTCTACTTTGTTGAGCATTTTGCATTAGAATTTAATTTATAGTAAAGATTTTTCTTATGGCTGGGCATTGTGGCTCACGCCTGTGATCCCAGCACTTTGAGAGGCTGAGGCAGGAGGACTGCTTGAAGCCAGGGATTCAAGATCAGCCTGGGCAACATAGGGAGACTGCATTTCTATTTAATTTTTTTTTAAAAAAGACTATTTTAAAACTATTTTAAAACTAAAAATAGATTAAATACTTGTACCTAAAGACTAACAAAAATAAAATGTTTGAAAAGCCATGAGGCTGAATGATTGCTTAAATTCTTTTTAAATATAGAATTCAAGAAATATAGCATAATAGCCAGATTTGGTTACACGTGTTTGTAATCCCAGCTGCATGAGAGGCTGAGGCAGGAGAATCACTTGAGTCCAGGAGTTCGAGTCTGCAGTGAGCTATGATTGTGTCTCTGCACTCTAGCCTGGGTAACAGAGTAAAATGCTGTCTCTTAAAAAAGAAAAGATAATTTTAATGATATTTTATTTGAGAGTCATAGAAAATTTTATTTGGAATGGAATAAAATGCTAGTTTTTTTTAGTGTTATAGGTAGGTGGTTGGGTCAGTGGTACTTTTTAAAAATTTATACATTGACAACTTGCAAGAAAAATTGCTTAATTTACTCATATTAGGGAGAGTGCATATAGACATGTGGCTTGTGTTGGTCCTGTTCATATGTGATGTGATATGTAAAGCAATATTGATCTGCCCTGGGCTTTAGAATAGACAGGATTTGGAGAAGTTAGGATTGGGATGTTGGGGGCTCTTCAGGCAAGGGAGTGTGAGCAGAGGCTTAACAGGGAGCAGTGAGTAGATCTGAATGATTGTGCTGGAACTTCGCTTTGTGGAAGAAGAATAGAAAGGCATGTGGCGCCAGATTCTGGTCAGTCGAGGGAATAGGTGGGGTCATTGGGACTTTTGTCTCTAGGTCAAAGGATGTTAATTTATGTGGGATTTCATAGACTCAGCACTTCAGGGACTAGAAAATAGATTTAGATCTTGGTAATGCCACATTTTGGTGTTTCATTAAAACAACTTTGTAATGTTATTTAAGCATTTTAGGTCATGTGTCCTTGCTGTATATGTGTTCTTTTGTTGTTGTTTTTTTAATCAATAGATGTAAGTTGGTGTATTAGTCTGTTTTCACACTGCTATAAAGAACTACCTGAGACTGGGTAATTTATAAACAAAAGAGGTTTAATTGACTCACAGTTCTGCATGGCTGGGGAGGCCTCAGGAAACTTACAATCATGACGTAAGGTGAAGGGGAAGCAAGGCATGTTTTACACACTGGCAAGAGAGAGAGAACTTGAGAAGAGGGAACTGCCAAACACTTTAAAACCATCAAATCTTGTAAGAACTCACTATGATGGGAACAGCATGGGGGAAACCACCCCCATGATCCAGTCACTTCCCACCAGGTCCCTCCCTGACACGTGGGGATTACAAGTCAAGATGAGATTTGGGTGGGGACACAGAGCCAAACCATAATAGTTGGGCTCCCTAAAACAGGATATGAGATGGGGAATTTGTGTGGGTGATTTTTTGTGGGGAGTTCACTGAAGGAAAAACTTGCAGTGAAGGAAGCAAGATAGCGAAGGGGGGGAAAGAACCATGTGGCGCACAAGTATAACTGAGGTTTGGCCCAATTCATTGCAGGTACTGAGGCGGGGAGCAGAGGGAGAGCAGCTAATATGTCTGGGCCTTGAGTCGTGATGGCTGGCCTCGTAAAGCCTCCATCAGTTAGTCATGAGCTGCAGAAGATGGGGTGGAGTGGAGGGTGGGAACTTGCTGGGAAAGGCAGACTTATTTGCCCCCCTTCACAGAAGTGGGGTGGCTGTGAGTCTTTAGCATCAGACAGAGAGTGGGTGCTCCTGCCCTGTTAAGATTTAACTAGGCATCCTAATGACTGGTTTATTATTTAGGTGACATAGTAAGTATCCATTATATATCTACTGTAATTTAATTTTCTTTTAAGAAAGCTGTATAGTTACATAAATCATATAGCAAATTTGTGACATAAACTGTATAGGAAGTACAACAAAATTTATTATAGAATTGTAATCTTTTTTCTTTATATTCTTTACTTTTACATGTATATAGTCATATATAAACTTAATTTCTATAATAATATTAGCTAACTTTTACTAAGTGCTTACCATGTGCCAGATACTATGCTATATTTTATGTGTTTTGTCTAATCTTCCCAGAAACCTAATTAAATATTATTAAATGTTATTTTATGCTTATAGATTGGAAAACTGAGGCTTAAAGAGGTATAAGGCTTGCACTACTATTGAGTGATATATAGAGCTGGGATTGGACCCAGGCAGTCAGACTGCCGAGCACACACTTAACCACTATGTGGGATGGCTTTCCTTAATAACTAGTCAGTGGTACTTTGCTCATAAGTTGAATAGCTCTTTGTGTGTACATACTTTCTCACTAACTAGTTAGAGGTCTGGGAATGCAGGAACCAAGAGTTTTATCTCCTTTGGAACCTTCTTCCATTATTGCTCGCAAAGCACAAGTGTTTTGGACATAAATAATTGAATCAGAGAGCAAACCATCTAATTCCTCAAAATTAATTTAGGCTGAGTACACAAACACATACATACCAGTTATTTCTTTTAAGTTCTAGGGCACTATATTATCAGTAGCTAAGGTTAACAACCCTTCTTGTTGAGTTGTCCTAAGTGGTTTATTCCATAGTAGTTGCTCCCATACAATGTGGATAGTTGAACTGAGTGATCACCAGTTGCTTCAGACAGTTTTTTTTTAATGGTGTTGAGCTATTCACAGGACTGACTTAAAAACAAACCAACAGAAGTTTTAGCTAAGGAAACCTCCCAGAGTGCTTTTGTGCAAAATCTAATTTTGATTTTAGAGTTAATAAGCTTGGAAAATAGAAATAAATCAATTTTAACTCTGGTCTCTTTTATACATGTTCAGGTTTTGTAGGTTTGTTTAATCTGCTGCTCTTATGGCCAGGTTTCTTTTTACTTCATTATACTGGATTTGAGGACTTCGAGTTTCCCAATAAAGTAGTATTAATGTGCATTATCATTAATGGCCTTATTGGAACAGTACTCTCAGAGTTCCTGTGGTTGTGGTATGTACTGTTTATTCTCCAATTATTATCCGTTGATTAATTTTTGCATATTTTAAGCGTTTATATTTGTCTGTTTGCTGGTGGCCCTTCCTGTGCACCCCATTCTGCAACACACATACAACTGAATACTTTAACTCCACTAGAGCAGGGACTTTGTTTTTTAACTTCTGTGTGCCCATTCTAGAGTAGTACCTTGTCCACAGAAGGAGCTCAATAAATACTTGTTGAAGGAAAGAATGAATATGAATGGTGTAAATCTGTAAAAATGTTTTAGAAAGTGGAGTATTATGCAAATGAAAGTAGTCATTATCTAATGGATATCCAAGCATATGAGGTATGTGTGCCAAGTATGAGTGCATGAGTTCTAGTTGAGAATCCAGGAGATGGTGCTTATTTAAGAGGCTTTGGAATATCTGTTTGCTTGTTCATAGGTGTTTTTGTTTTATTTATTTTCAGGACCTTTCATATGGGTGAGCCAGATATGTAAACCTTAAACTGTGATTGATTTGAGATGTTAACATACTTTGATATGCTGTATATCCAATATACTGATATGCGATAATAAACTTAAAATAGTTTGAAGACAGTATCATGTATGGAGTTTGAGAGACCTTTCAAATAACAGAGCTTTATACTTAGTCCTATTTTTATTTAATAGAAATTTGAAATGAATAGAATGAATAAAACATAAGTGAATAAAATGAATTTTATTACATACCCATTGAAACTGTTAACTAGTTTTCCCTTGCAAAAGACTGCAACAGAAATAGACTTTTTTGTGGAGTCTTCCTTAATGCTCTGCCTATAGTGCTGTGTCTCCCTGCCCAGTTAAGAAATACCTATTTTCTTGGTATCCCCCATATCACTCTCTTTTGTGTAATACTTAAAGACTTACTTTGTATTGTAGTAATTTATGTTCTTATCTAAACTCCTTTGCTGATCTAAAATTCTTTAAAATCATAATCCATTTGCTCATTAATTTTTTCATCTTTAGTTATGTACATTTTAGATACTCGATTTTTTTAACCTTAACTATTAACAGATGACAAAAGGCTTTATTTAGCCTTTAGCTAAATTGGATCCACCTTAACAGCTGGATTAAGTCAAACAGGCTTTATAATTCTACCTCCCAGGTTTTTTATTATAGTACTCTGCATGATAAACATCCAAGAACATATGCTGTATTTGACCCCGAATGCTCTTTTCGCAGAGCAGCTAAGTAGTGGGAACCACAAGTACTTGTTTCCTTTACCTCATCAATAAGGACTCGTTGTTCAGCCTCTGTTCATTACTTCTAGTGACACTTTATTGAGAGATAGCCCCTTTTATTGCAGGACAGCATTATTAATTCTGACATATACTGAGCTAGATTTTACTTGCCTATAACTTCCATGGATCTGTAGTCCTAACGATATACATTATGGTTTTATCTTGGCTTATAATTCATTTTCTCCTTATATGCCCAAATTATCAGTCTTTATAAATGGCTCATCTGTCTCCATTGGGTGTAATATTTTCTTTCAATTCAACAAAATTGTATGCAGATAGATATTTCAAAATTTCATACCCACATTGATAATTCAAGGTGAAAATAAAGAGCTTACTTAGCTTTTGGTTAGGACAATTGTTAGAAAAATGGAAAACAACACGAAAATATTTTTTAAGAATATTCAAGTCTTTCTTTTTTTATGCCAAGCCAAATCAAAAGAGTAACATGATTTTAGTGTTCATGAAGGTGAGACATTTTTGCCTGGTGACAGAATCACATGTTGGCTTATCACTTCCTTAAAGTCTATGTGTGAAGTATTGTCCTGCAATGTTAATAATGCTGTTTTCTTTGTTATCTACAAATCATCACAAAACTGTAATAACTGTTCAACAGTTTTTTAAAAAAATTAATGAAATGTAAGCTATACACCCAAAGTTGAATAATATCTGCAAACAGATCTTGAAAATAGCATAAAATATTTTGAGCTTTTTATACTTATATATTTGTATTTTTAATATTTGAAGAAAAACTTTGAGAATCATCTTAATAACTTTATTATATTTTATGTTTCAATCCATCCTAGCCTCTTATCTTTGCTCCTGATCTCACAGGCCTATATTATAGGATAGAAAGTCTTTGTTCAGTGTTTTTCTTTGGTTGTTTAATTTTTTAAATATAGAAATGTATATTATCTTTTTTTTAGGGGCTGCTTTCTTACCTCATCATTGATAGGCACACTTGCACTAAGCCTTACAATACCTCTGTCCATAATAGCTGACATGTGTATGCAAAAGGTAAGGAAACTATTATTCATAGATATTTTAGGTGTGTTATTAAAACAAACCTAATGAAAGTTGAGATGTGATTAAATTATAAGGATACAATACATAAATAATACTTGATGCTTTCTCTCCCAAGGTGCTTTACTACATAGAAATATAGAAAGTACCGAAGAAATAGATAATTTCCATTTTTAGCTTTTCCATTTTTTCCCTAAATTTCTAAGTTAAGGGCATCATCTTCATATGTAGTTCTCCAGTTTTTGAGCTGATTCTGTTCCAGATGTTCTTTGGTAAGTCACATTTTATCATACAAGCGTTTTAGTTTCTGCGATAAACCCTGTCACAGGCTCCTTCACACTGTGCTGAATGAGCAGCACAGGAATCATGCTGTTTGCAGTAAAAGTTAGCCATCTCTCTCTGGACTCAGCAGAGTGGGTATCCCATCCCTTTTCTCTGAAGGCCTAGTATGGATGTGGGGATTCTCGTGATAAATATTGGCAATGCTAACACCACAGAAAAGAGAATCTGGGATGTTGCTGCCAGCAGCCTAGAAGGGAAGAGTTTATTCAGTGCTCCTGAGTGTAGCAGGAAGAACAGAGGTATGCTGTTGCCCAGCACTGAAAGATGGAGCATAGCCATTTATCACACAGTTCAGTATATGTAGGCATTTAACTTTTAACTGCAACTACTAAGTCACAGAAGTGTGTGTGTGTGTGTGTGTGTGTGTGTGTGTATGTGTGTTTTAGTCTAATATAATTTGAAGAGGGAAATACTTCAAGGCCCAAAGGCTTATAATGTGTACAAGCAATAATCAAAAATTTAAACCTATTTTTCTCTAGGTCTTAGCCAGGCACAGTGGCTCATGCCTGTAATCCCAGCACTTGGGAGGCCGAGGCAGGCAGATCACTTGATGTTAGGAGTTCGAGACCAGCCTGGCCAGCATGGTGAAACCCCGTCTCTACTAACAATACAAAAATTAGCTGGGTGTGATGGCAGGCACCTGTAATCCCAGCTACTTGGGAGGCTGAGGCAGGAGAATCACTTGAACCCGGGAGGCAGAGGTTGCAGTGAGCCAAGATCATGCCACTGCGCTCCAGCCTGGGCAACAGAACAAGACTCCATCTCAAAAAAAAAAAAAAAGATAAAAGCAAAATATGCTTAGTGCTGTATATCCTCTTTATTTATAAAATAATTCTTTACTGATATTTAACTTTCTTTTATGGTCAGTAAATTCTTATTTGTCATGGTTAAAGAACTGAGATTCTTTCCTTAATTGAGAATTAATTATCTTACATAACTTGCATTTTCAAAGAATGTGGATATTCTATATAACACTAACATTGCACATTATTACACATCATTCTTTTATAGATTTAAGTAATATCTAGGCCCTTCTTCATCTTCAGGTCATAATCCTGAATATGAACCAAACTGGTTGTGAAACTGGGAAGGTGCTACTTGTTAGAGGATTTTGGTAGACTACTGTGTAAATCATCTTTATTGTACTGATATTTTAAAAACAAAAGCTTTCGTAGATTGAAAAAAATTGCAGCTTAATGTTCAGGAATTTTTAAGAAAATAGTCACAGGGGACCTAATTGTATTAAATGATTAGTCATTTCATAATTATCATTACAAACAATAATGGTTACAATTTGTTTAATAAAGTATTTTAGGGTAAAGACAAAACGGGGAAATGTATGCACATGTAATTAATTATAAAAACATAACCAAACTTTAACTGATTGCCCAGTTCTGGATATGAAGACAATCAAGAAAAGATTTGGTGTTCTTGATTGTCTTCATATCTAGAACTGGGCAGTCAGTTAAAGGAGCAGGCTGTGTGTTGGTGTCAGGATTGAGGTTAGGGAGATTCCATCTGGAAAAAGCAGCAGTGTGTGTCCAGAACTGTAACACAAACATGATAAGAGAAATCTACTTTTCTAGGGTTTTTAGGTTTAATTAGCTAACTGTATTTATATATAGCTTCTGAAATGTTAGCATTTATTAACATTGTGCTTGAAACAAATTGGTTATTTAAATCTATTTATAATCATTTTATATAATAGAAAGCATCCTTGATCATATTCTATTTGATATTCAGATATATTTAGGAATTAGAAAAAAATTTTTGTTTACATAGGTAATTTTCTTTGTTGTAATAAATGGCTTCA
Source organism: Gorilla gorilla gorilla (assembly GCF_029281585.2). Classification (NCBI taxonomy): domain Eukaryota; kingdom Metazoa; phylum Chordata; class Mammalia; order Primates; family Hominidae; genus Gorilla; species Gorilla gorilla. The sequence continues at coordinate 15,564,603 of NC_073234.2, read as the reverse complement.
TTTCTTTTGTCTTAGCTTGTTGGAAATCAAATTAGAAGTTTTTTATTATGAGACAACATATAAACAGCTACATTGTGGAAAGTGAACTTGCCTTCTAAAGTCTTCTAGGGCTTTATCTATCTTTATTAAGTTTGCTTTGATTCAGTTATGAAATAAGGTTTTTAGTTGAATATTCATGAAATAATTCTATCAACTATATCTACATTTTTAATCTCATTATTTATAACTTCTTAATACCTTTTCTGATCTTGGATAATTTAAATGCAGCATGGTTTTTCCTGATTATTAGTCATTCTGGCAAATATTCCAGGAATATGTTAAAATATATTGGTAATTTCATAACTAAATGAAGGCTTTTCAGTTTAATGACTATTCTTTCCGGGGTGTTCTTAGGCTGACTCAGTCATTGTATATGAATACCATAGAAATAGGGCATGCGTGTTAAAATTTGTCAGTTATTTTTCTTATGTTATGCATTGTGAGTTCCCTCATAAAAGACATTATGCTCACAAAACTCGTTTACTCTGACTAATGGTGCTATGAAATGGAATAGTATATGTTTTCCACCAGAGGGAGTCTTACCTATGATTCCATGCCCTTTTTTTTTTTTTTTTAATTCTCAAAGAGGGCAAACACAGTTTTCCTTCCCTATTTTATAGATAGAAGTTACTATTTTCATCATTATTTTTAAAGCAAACCTCCTGTGTGTTACACTTAAGTCTCAGTGGTTGATCAGTGTAGTCTTCTTTGACAATCGTTTCTGATCTTTAGCTGAGTCTAGATGGTGAAAGTGAACTAGTGAAAGGGAAGAATGAGTTTTGTTTTGGATGGCATCTCATTATTTTTTATTTTCTTTTTATTTATATATTTGTTTTTCTTATTTTTTTCTTTTTGATTTTAATACCTCCACCCTACTTACAGATATTTTTTATTTTCTTGACAACCCTGATAAATGATGGATTGGAGGATCAGACTTGTTGACATCACTGATGAGGCTTGTCTTGTTGCTTGTCTTCTCTGGCTAACATTCCTTAGTAAAAATATTTCTATTTTTTTCTTTATTTTATTTGGTCATTATTTCATTTTGAGCTTTTTTCATTTATTACTAGATAAGCGAGTTTTGAGTGTCAAATTTGCACTTAATTTGTTTTTGGTACTGTCATAAGGACTGTAGCATACACAGCATACTACAACTGTAACTTTTTACGAAAATATACATTTTTTGAAGATGACTTCAGAAACTGAGGGAGAGAGACCCACTTGAGACTAGGCAGCAAACAGTGAAGAAGAAATGAGCAACATGGTGTGCAGGAGCAAAGTTTCATACTGTATATCTCTACTCTAAGTGTACAATGCCTATAAATGGAAAGTATGCTTTCTTGGCTTTCCTTTAGCCTATTTTCCAAGCAAGAACTATTGTTGTTGGTAATTTAGGTACATGGAATAGTAAGTTGAAGTCTTGAATTCTTATTTAATAATAATACACTTAATACATTGTCAGTGTTTAATTTTGTCTTCCCATTGTTCTTATTCCTGCTAGTTTTCACAAATAGAAAACTTACACTGAAGGGGAAAATTGCCTTAATGATAATTGTGGGTGTGTTTTTTCCTCTATCTTTTATTTTTAGGTGCAGTTTTCTTGGTTATTTTTTGCAGGAGCTATCCCTGTATTTTTTTCATTTTTTATTGTAACTCTCCTATGCGATTATAATAATTGGGATCCTGTGATGGTGGGAATCAGAAGAATATTTGCTTTTATATGCAGAAAACATCGAATTCAGAGGTACGTTTAGTCCCAATACACATTTTTAAAAATAGTGTTTGCTAGATAACTGAGAATTGCATCATGCTGGCCTAGCTTTTAGAGATTTTGTGAGGAATTATTGAAAGATGATAACTTATATGTTACGGCAGATGAAAATAATTTGTTTAGATCTTTTGGGTAATAAGATTCTTTCTCTTTCTTTCTTCTTTCTTTCTTTTTCTTTCTCTCTCTTTTTCTTTCCTTTTCTTTCCCTCTTTCTTTCTTCTCTTCTTTTTTTCTCTTTCTTGACAGAGTCTTGCTCTGTAGCCCAGCCTGGAGTGCAATGGCACGATCTCAGCTCACTGCAACCTCTGCCTCCTGGATTCAAGTGATTCTCCTGCCTCAGCCTCCTGAGTAGCTGGGATTACAGGCGTGCACCACCATGCCCAGCTAATTTTTGTATTTTTAATAGAGGCAGGTTTCACCGTGTTGGCCAGGCTGGCCTTGAATTCCCGACCACAAGTGATTTGCCTGCCTAGTAACTACATTTTTTTTAAAAAAAATATGATTCACAGGTAATACCAAAAGGTTTACTGTTTTGCCGTAACAAACTTAAATATAGAAAACTTTTATTGGTTTGAACATAATTCATGATAGAATAGTATTGCCTCAGTTTTTCTTTCCAATTTCTTTCTTTTTAAGAATGAAAGCTTTTTACATTTTGCTATAAAAAGAACTTGGTTCCAGTGACTCTGGAGCTCAAGACCAGCCTGGGCAACATATCAAGACCCTGTCTCTAAGAAAATTAAAAAAAAAATTACCCAGACACGAAGGCATATACCTGTAGTCCCAAGCTACTTGGGAGGCTGAGGTAGGAGGATCACTTGAGCCCAGGAATTCAAAGCTGCAGTGAACTATAATAGCACCACTACACTTTAGCCTGGGTGACAAAGTGATACCCTGTCTCTTATTTAAAAAACAAAAAGTGAGACCCTATCTCTTATTTAAAAAACAAAAACAAAAAACGCTAACTTGGGACAAGTTCTTGGGAAATTTTATCCTAGTGTTGGTTCTGCCACTGACTTGCATCCTGTCCACATAGCTTCAGCCAATGGAATAAATAAGGTTTGAGGTTCCTTTTCAGCTCTAAAGCTTTCCTTAATTATTGCTTTTTTTTTTCTTAAGAGTTCCAGAAGACAGCGAACAGTGTGAGAGTCTCATCTCTATGCACAGTGTTTCTCAGGAGGATGGAGCTATTTAGCTGTTTGTTGTCTGTAGCCCAGGTTTGTATGTGAGCTGGGTTTAGTATTGAATAAGGTTCTTATCTGTGTCATATTCAAAGGGTTGATTTTCTATAATTAGTTGTTTGAGAGGCAATACAGCCTTAGAGGCTAAAGGGGCTAAAGCCTGGACTCCAGTTCCGTCTTCTCCACATACTAGCTGTGTGGCCCTATGCAAGGTTCTTAATCTCTTGATGCTCCGGCTTTCTTATTTGTGAAATGGGATTACAGTAGAAACTCCCTTATGAGGGTGTTAAAATAGTAAATACTTGGTAAATATAAAGTATGTATAATAGTGCCTGACTCAAATGATCAGAAAGTTTTAACTCATTTTTATTCATGCTAAGGGTCATTTTATCTAATAATATGCTTTAGAAAAATATCTTTTCTCTGATGATAAAAGAAAAATGTAATATCCTGGGGTACAATATACTGGTTGGAAAATACTAGTCTTTATGTGTGTGTTTTACATAACTGGCACAGTGTTTATCCTCATTCTCTGACATTGCTTTGTCATTTAACAATGCTTCTGGAATATTTTTCCATTTTTTACATTTTAAGAAATAGTGTCTTTTATATGTCTTCAATGATAGAGTACATGACATTTAATATTTTGCTGAATGAAAGCTTGAATTAAATGTAACATACAGATTTTGCAGGTACAAAAGTGATTATTTAGAATGAAAGATCACAATAAACTACTAGAAGTTTTCTAGTTTTTCTAAGACATCTTTAGGCAATTTATATTGAAATGTTTCTTGATTGCTACTGAGTTTTCCCTCCCTATCTAGAACATTGTACAACTCCTGTCAGTTGTTAACACTTATATTAGGCTTGAAGATTAAGTTTCGTTATCCTCATGGTAAACTTGCTTCTAACCTATAGCTAATGGTCCTGGTTTTCTGTTTTTCTTTAGTGTGCTGTTTTTAAATATAGTTTATACCTGCACATGGTTTGAGCTCTAGTTCTCCAAGACTTTTTGTACAAGGCAGTTACCCCTGCCCTTCCCTGCCCTGCTCATCCTGCTTTCATTTTCTTCACACTCTGAGGAAATTAAACTCTTAGCTGATTCTTTTGGTATTTTCCTTCTTGTCTCCCTAAGTATCACGCTTATGACTTGTGTTTCATGAGTTCTCGGTTTTAGGCATCTTCAGCTGACTTTCCCACTAAGATCAATGAGGACAGATTATTTTCAAGTTTACTCCTCCTCTGCTCCCACCTCATATGCCTCCTGTCTCCATATCAGTTCGGCCTCCTCATCATCCCTGTATAGTTATTGCATAATTTTGGATAGATCTGTAGTCAGTGTTTATATTGTTGTCACTAAAAAATTGTTACTTATAACTGAGCTATGTAGGATTCGTCCTGGTATTTTCCTTATCCAGAGATTCTCTGTTACTACCCTTTTTGGAGAGTAAACCTTAAAGTCTTCTCCTGGGATAGAGAAAAGGCACTTGGCCAACTGTGAAAAGTAAGAGAGGGCATCTGAGTGTCTGTCTGCTTTTTCTATAGACATTATACCAGTCTTCTTGTTTTTAGTTGTTTCTTCACCCCTCCTTACAGAGATATCTGGTCCTGTTTTTCCATTGCTAACCAAGAGTTGGCTGTTATTTTCTCATCTCTCTACTTTTCTTTTTGTCCATGTGGTTTATTCCTTTTAAGAAAAAAATTCCAGGCTGGGCATAGTAACTCATGCCTGTAATCCTAGCATTTTGGGAGGCCAAGGAGGGAGGATCACTTGAGCTCAGGAGTTTGAGACTAGCCTGGGCAACATAGTGAGACCTTATTTCTGTTAAAAAATATATTTTTTTAACCCTTTGTTTCCTTTTTAGTGAGGTTTTGGAGAACAAGTGGAACTAAATATATGTTTATGTGCCATCTTTAAATTTAAAAAAACGTAAACACAATTACAGTAAGTCCTCACTTAACATTATCAGTAGGTTCTTATAAACTGTGACTTTACGCAAAATTACAGCAAAACTTTTTTTTTTGCATCAACATTATAACATAACAACACTGAACGAAAAAATGTTATTCGGGGACCTAAAGTCAGTTTCCTAGAACCTATGACATTAAGTGAGGACTTTGTATTCTTGAAAGCTTTTTAATGCTGTAATTTATGCATTATTTTTCTTGGGTATGCTGTGCATTGTTCTCATACTCACACTTAAACCCACCCATATCCAGCAAGGTTTCAGTATTTTTAGAAGTGAGAGCTGTGTAAAGAAGAGAGTGAAGACTAGAGAGGATGGATTGCAATAGAGTAGAATAGACTGGGCAGGTGTCTTTGTCTTTGCAGGAGTAATGGTGGAATATACCAGGAGTACAACTAACTGCTAATACACAGTCTTTAGTGTTGATGTCAGCTTTTGACATTGCTATAGAAGTCACATTCATAAGTTCTTAGTACTCCAAATTTGAGTATCCAGTTATTAAGTATGTATACAGTGAAAATAGGTATTTCAATTTTAAGATAATTTGCTTTTTAAAATGTAAACTATAGAAAACTAAAACTGTGAAATTATAATCTAATCACATTTCTGTGGTTTCTGTTTTTAGCTTGATAATGGAACTATACAGCGAAGAGACAATCTCTGGCAAGTTTTTGTAGAAAAAATGTTTCAGTGCCTAGTCTGAAAAATAACAGTTTCAGTTCTTTGAAACTCTAAAATATATTTTTCTCATACCTGTTTTCTTCATTTTCATAATGAAGCACTTTGCTATGTAGCTGTGTACATATCACTACAGTTATAGGAAGTTTCAGTCTACAGTCCATCCAAAGGACCAACCTGCCTTACACATCTCAAGGAATTCAGCTGTTGAAATCATTTGAACTAATCAAGGAATAAATCCTAATGTTCTGGGACTTCATTTTCACATGTTAAATGCTGGAATATATTATGAAAATGTTTTCAAGAAATCACTTAAGTGTTCATAGACCAGTATTTCTGACAGGTAAAATGCTAAAATAAGCTACCTGTAATAAGTGTGGATTATATTTTTGGGTTTTGTAGAATATTGCAAATTAACTACACAAAAAATGTTTAATTTATGCAACAAGCATGTTTGTGCAAATTTCATGGGACTTTAAAAAGAATAAGTATTTGAGAAAATATCTGGTTCACTTACACTACATTTACTGTATTATTCTTTTATAGCATTAGGTGCCTTGTATTTTAAATCTGTGACAAACCGTGGCAAATTTTTAAAGGGGAAGTATTATTATAAAATGAAGAAATATGTATTTCTAAAGGCTATATTGCTGTAAACTTAATTGATAAAGCTCTGTTTAATTTAGAGTTTTGAAGAAATAGTCTCCCTTCAATTAAGAAATTTTCATAATGGAATGATTTAAATTGAAGTGACAAAGAGTATTATTAAAATACAATGTTTATACGTGTATTTGTGTATTGTAGATGTATCAAGTGATTTCTAATTTTTTTCACATATGAATGTGCCAGATTACTCTAGAACTAGATGTCTCTTCTTTAAATAATTTTAGTTTTCCTGAATAAATTTGTAATGGTTAAAGTACCAAGTAAGTAAGGCGAGAAGGGATTCTGTTTTTAAAATCACATCAGAACTTTTCCTCTACTAAGATTATAAATTAAATGTAAAATACTCCTAATTGCAATTCTTAAACTTAGGCCTTACATGTACTTATTATGCAACTGCTCCTGGACTCTATTCACCATAGATATCAGTAAACGTATGTCCCAGGATTCACAGGCTTTTGATTAATCAATATTCTTTTCAAGTTTTCTGTGTGAAGAGTTTAGTTCTCTTCAAAATTTCTTAACTAATCTGATTTTTAAGAATTCTCTTTGCAGTGTTTAGCTTCCTATTCACATTCTTAAAATTGCTTTGGTGTTACCATGAGTCTAAAATGAAGTTTAGCCTTCCTTTTGTTTCATTCTGAGAACTTCTATATTATATTACCTTTAAAAATTGTTTATGATATTAAATTTAAAATACAAACAGCTCTGTCTCTTTTTTTTTTTTTTAATCATCCAGCCCAAAGTGGCAAAAACAGCTCTTTTCTCATTTGGCACCACCAATAATGCAAGTTAAAAATAATGTTGAGTTTATTATACTTTTGACCTGTTTAGCTCAACAGGGTGAAGGCATGTAAAGAATGTGGACTTCTGAGGAATTTTCTTTTAAAAAGAACATAATGAAGTAACATTTTAATTACTCAAGGACTACTTTTGGTTGAAGTTTATAATCTAGATACCTCTACTTTTTGTTTTTGCTGTTCGACAGTTCACAAAGACCTTCAGCAATTTACAGGGTAAAATCGTTGAAGTAGTGGAGGTGAAACTGAAATTTAAAATTATTCTGTAAATACTATAGGGAAAGAGGCTGAGCTTAGAATCTTTTGGTTGTTCATGTGTTCTGTGCTCTTATCATCACACAGGTCATGTGTTGTTACTCAGGATTCTGGAAGTACTAAGCCGTAGTTAACAGGCTGCATAGACCTTCAGCCAATCTTCTTTCATTATACTGCTGCTTTTCTGTTTCTTAAAAAACAAAAATCAATGAACAACTTCTTTAGAAGGAAGCAGCACTGTTCAATTGGTTAACTGAAAGTATGAATCACTGCCGCTTTTCTTGCCCACCTCTTGGCTTTTTCTCACAGGTTTTATTTATCTGAATGATTGTTGCATTTGAATACTGTAGCCATGGTGAGTGAGCAGTTGAAGACTTCCTTTCTGCACCTTCATAGTTAAGGGTTCATCTTCTCAAGAAATAAAGTTGTGCTGGGTTGTTTCAATTCTGTAGATCACCTAGAAACTAGGTAACAAGGCCCTTGGATCACAATGAGCACATTGCAGGTCTTTGGAAATGCTGGGAAGGGGTTACATTCAAGTAACTGCTGACGTCCTTCCTCTCTGTCAGACCCATGTTGGCCTGTAATTATATTTTTCTGAATCTAAAAACAAATAGAAATTTCTGATATCTTTTCAGTCTCCTACTTTTCTTTCCATTCATCACTTAAATCTCATTATTGTATAACGTTTCAAATTATGACCTGGATTGAAGGAAGTCTGTTTTGTCAGGGACTTTGTTAGGTGAACATCAGAATCTCAACTACAACAAAGCTGAAAAATGAGGCAGCCTTAACAGTAAATGCTTTTGGGCCGGGCGCGGTGGCTCACGCCTGTAGTCCCAGCACTTTGGGAGGCCGAGGCGGGCGGATCACGAGGTCAGGAGATCGAGACCATCCTGTTTAACACAGTGAAACCCCGTCTCTACTAAAAATACAAAGAATTAGCTGGGCGATGTGGCGGGCGCCTGTAGTCCCAGCTGCTCGGGAGGCTGAGGCGAGAGAATGGCGTGAACCCAGGAGATGGAGCTGGCAGTGAGCCGAGATCAGGCCACAGCACTCCAGCCTGGGCGACAGCGAGACTCCGTCTAAAGAAAAAAAAAAAGTGAATACTTTTGAAATGAGTGCTTTTTGAAGCTTAGAAGAACCATTAGGTTTATGTAATGCACCCATACTTATGCCTTTAAATAAATTTTAATTTAAAAACATTGAGATATTGGCTTCTGTCAACCAGACTTAATTAATTCTTTACATTAAGGTGATTTTCCCCCTGGCAGCTGACAAATAAGTTCATTGTTCTTGTAGAAGTGAGCTCACAAGGTTAAATGTGAATGTTCTCAAAGGTACACAGCCTTGTTTCAGAAGAATTTTAGTGCCCACTGTAAAATCAATCATGCAGAGCCAATTTGGGGTATGACTCCAAGGTATGCAAGGTATGACTCCTCTGGAAGCCAAGTTTTTTCATAGGGCACTGTGGTAATACCCATAGCACTAATCCTCAGTGTGCTGGTTGAAGAAATAAAATGTTTTTAAAGAAGGATAAAGGAGGAATTAATTAGAAAATGTTTTTTTACATATTAGCAAATAAATGAAATGTCATTTTCATATTAAGTAATTATAGTTATGATCTTGCTTCATTTCTACCTACTCTCCTTTTGAAATATTCTTTATTACTAAATAATATTTTAGGAGGAGTTAACAGAAATAATTACCTGTAACAGCTGCAGATAAACTTACATAGCTAACATTGTGTGCTGACTTTTTTAAATGGTGAAGTGGCATTAATGAGATGTTCAGTTTATAGAATTTGAAGTTTGAGTTCTATTTTAGTAGTCTGCCGTGTCCCCTAAATCCCATTTAGATAAATTGAGGTTCATTTTTCACATAGACTTGCAATTTTTAGACACCACTTTTTTTATAGTAACAGCCTCATTTGCCTGTACAATAACTAATAATACAGTATTTCATAGGTACATTGTATGTGCACAGGAAATTTTTCTTTAAATCTTAAGAGCCTTTAATAAACGAGATATTTTAATATTTTAATGTTACTACATTTAAAAAATAGTGTTTTCCTACAAAATTTTCTGTATTCAGTATACGTTAACTATGAAAATGTCAAACAATGAAATCATTGAAATATATTTAAGGAAAAATTACCAACCAAAAGTAATGAGTACCCTCTATATGCATATTTGCTGGAATGTTCATGTGAAATGGTAACATTTCCAATAACAGCATTTTGAATCTGGGGTGACACAAACATGATTTTTATTTTTGAGCTAGGGATTTTGATGGAGAAGCACCTAGATGAAGACACCATTTCATTCATGATATTTTAAAATTAGAAAAGTAAAGCTTCTAAATTGAAACTCTTAACAGGTCACTTCATGAAATTTTTAGTTTTAAATTTAATTTTACATGAGATATCTTTCTGAAGAGCTACTTTTATTAACTTTCACTTAGATCGTTGTATGCTAGGCATTCAGTATTTCCTACTTGATTTTCCTATGCCTAGTTGTGATTACAGCAAGTATTTAATAATAAAGTCAGTCATGTGAGAGTATCCATTAATTTCAGTGGGTCCTTGGAAGGCAGGCAGAAGATTTCTGTCCAAGAGTCTTATTTTTGACATGAGATGAAATTCTTTTTTTTTTTTTTGAGATTGGGTCTCACTGTGTCACCCAGGCTGGAGTGCAGTGGCAGGATCTTGGCTCACTGCAACCTCCCAAGCTCAAGCCATCCTCCCACCTCAGTCTCCTGAGTAGCTGGGACTACTGGCATGTGCCCCCATTCCTGATTAGTTTTTTTGTATTTTTGGTAGAGATGGGGTCTTGCTATATTGCCTAATTTTTGTGTTTTTAGTAGAGATGGGGTTTCACCATGTTGGCCAGGCTGCTCTTGAACTCCTGAGCTCAAGTAACCTGCCCGCCCTGGCCTCCCAAAGTGCTGGGATTACAGGCATGAGCCACCATGCCTGGCTAAAACCAATTCTTTAGATTGTTTTTGCCACCATTTGCTTACTTGGAATAGCTTTCACATTTATTTTTCTTATGAAGAAATCCAGTGTCAGTCAGACCATGTAACATCAAAGCAAAATTTCATTGAAGCCTATCCCTGTCTTAATTATTCTAAAATAAAGTACAATAAAGTGAATTATTTTGCCCTTTGTAGTAGCATAGTGTTAAGTTATATATATATTTTAATATGCATACTCCTAAGTAAAGTTTCAGAGACCACATGCTGGAGAGCAGTGGCTTTCAGACAGCATCAGCATCACCTGAAGACCTTGTTGAATACACATTATTGGAAGAGAGGGGAGAACACAGGCTCATGCCTGTAATTCCAGTGCTTTGGGAGACTGAGGCAGGAGGATCACGTGAGCCCAGGAGTTCAAGATCAGGCTGGGCAATACAGCAAGACCCCCGTCTCTACAAAAACAAAAACAAAAAACAAACAGGCATGGTAGTGCATACCTGTAGTCTGAGCTGCTTGGGAGTCTGAGGCAGGAGGATCACTTGAACCCAGGAGTTCGAGGCTGCAGTGAGTTATTATTGGGCCACTGCAGTCCAGCCTGGGCAGCAAAGTGAGACCCTGTCTATGAAAAAAACAAAACCAAAAACTTGATTGCTGGGTGCCACCCTAGAGTTTCTGATTCAGTAGGTCTGGCGGTGGGGATGGTGGGCCTGGTAATTTGCCTTTCTAACAAGCGTCCAGGTAATGCCCCAGCTGCTGGTCGCAGGACCACACTTTGCAGATTATTACTCTGAGAAGAGCACTAACTCTGACGTTGGATTCCTTCTGTTCCTCATTAGTGAATTTATTTGGGGGAGATTATTCAATCTGGTAGATCTGCATTTACTTAGCTGTGAAGTGGAGGTTAATGCAACCTGCCTGAGACTGTGAGAATGAGAAACTCTAATTGAAATACCAGGCCCAACGTGCCTGGATGCTTGAAAAATGCTGACTCCCATGGTCAGTCCTTCCCTCACTCTTCTCAGCTATAAAGTGAGGAGCGAAATTCAGTATCTTTTAAGATTCCTCTCAGGTGTAAAATGCTGTGATTCTAAAAGTTTAATTTTGTAGTTCCAGAGACAATGCCAAACACCTGTGTGTACTTAGTGCTTTGTAAAGAGTGGTGATAACAGCGACGCCACATAGGCCGTAGTTTTGTAGTTCCAGAGACAATGCCAAACACCTGTGTGTACTTAGTGCTTTGTAAAGAGTGGTAATAACAGTGACGCCACATAGGCCGTAATTTTGTTTTTGCTTTTGTTAGGGTGTTCAGCATCTTGACTCCTTAAAAGTTTTCAGTCAGATTTATAAAGCAGCATTGAAGAAGTTGTATTATGTTTGAGTACAGTTGGAATCCATGGCAGTTTTATGGACGCCGAATATGTCAGATGAATAGGCTAATTTTCCTGAGTTGCTGGCCTTATTAGTCCCTACTATGTTGCCCCCTGGTTACCTAATGCATGTTCAAAAGGTATAGTTTTCATCACCTGCTTGATCTTGATTTTCAGACAGCACCAAATCAGTTGCAAAACAAATCCAAGCTAAAATTGTGAGCGTATGATTAATTTACTATAGCATGTAATTATGCAGTATTTTATTTTTTATTTTTTATTTTTTTGAGACAGAGTCTCGCTCCATTGCCCAGGCTGAAGTGCAGTGGCATGATCTCGGCTCACTCTAATCTCTGCCTCCTGTGTTCAAGTGATTCTTCTGCCTCAGCCTCCCGAATAGCTGGGATTACAGACATGCACCACCACGCCCAGCTAATTTTTTGTATTTATAGTAGAGACGAGGTTTTACCGTGTTGGCCAGGTTGGTCTTGAACTCTTGACCTCAAGTGATCTACATGCCTCGGCCTCCCAAAGTGCTGGGATTACGGGTGTGAGCCACTGCGCCCAGCTATCCAGTATTTTATTTAAAAGTTGTCACTAGGGTGTTCACTATTGTGAATTTATAATCTTAAAAGTTGGGGATGCTAAAAGTACCAGACTAAAATACTATGAGGTTTTCTCATCTTTTAATTCCATTTTGTTAGAAAAAATAATCACAACCAGGGTTCTTTTACCTTTCCCCAGCCATCTAGACTGCTTTACTGCAATGTTGGGAAGATTGCATACAATAAAAACTGTAGCTAGTTGATTGGGATTTGGGAAAATTGAATCAAGCATTTGCATTCATCCAGAATGGTCTTAAACTGCTGACTGTGGGGTGCCCACAGGATGAGCACTGGTGGCATGGGTGGGAGGAATTTCCTTGGATACTGCAATTGCATTTGAAAGATCTATTTTCCAAAACCCGAGCAGAGAGAGGCTAGGAGGAATGCAGACAGGACATTGAAAATGCGAATTCCCTTTACTAGTAGAACATGAAATATCTGATAATGGTTTAAAAAAAATAAGTGTCAGGATACATTGTAGTATAAAGGTTCAACTAGTATAATTTAAAATGAGTCTTTATATTCAGGCCAGGTGTGGTGGCTCACACCTGTAATCCCAGCACTTTGGGAGTCCGAGGCGGGTGGATCACCTGAGATTAGGAGTTCAAAACCAGTGTGACCAACATGGAGAAACCCCTTCTCTACTAAAAATACAAAAAATTAGCCAGGCATGGTGGTGCACGCCTGTAGTCCCAGCTACTTGTGAGGCTAAGGTAGGAGAATCGCTTGAACCCAAGAGGCAGAGGTTGCAGTGAGCTGAGATCACACCACTGCACTCCAGCCTGGGTGACAGAGCGAGACCCTGTTTCAAAAAAATAAGAAATAAAAAGTGAGTCTTCATATTCAAATTAGTATATGAGGTTAGGCAACAATTCTTTATGGGACCAGGTATATTTAATTTGCCTTTCTTTGCAGTCATCCTAGTAAATCCTTGTAAAGGGTTATTTTATATACAATTTTGTAGTATATTCTAAATCCCCTTTGGCAAATAAAGCTGAAGTTATCTAGTGTCAGCATACTGTGATTTGTATATTTATATAAGACAAGATTGCATCATTCTGATTAAGTTGCAGCATTTTAGTTTTATCTGATAGGCCTGTATTGAGTAATCAGTAGCTATGTGCAAATATTAAGTCAACTTAATTACCAGACCCAGAAGTCCAGAGGTAATCAAAGAGTACTTTCGGAAGATGAAATATTTATAATGAGTTATGGAAACAATGTTTTAGAAATGTTTTTCTTGGTGTAATTTAATGCAGATTTTTACCTCAATTTTGTTAAAAAACTTGATAATTTGATCCCTCCATCTATTTAATATTTAATATTTTCAGATTCTAGAGTATTTAAAATTTAAACACAATTATAAAATTAATTATAATTCCTACTTATGTTAGCTATGATTTAGGGCCCAAACTACCCTGGTTTTGTCTGCAACTTGAAACATTGTGTATTTTAAAGTATATAATTTGGGAACATTATTTTATAGACTGTGGATAACCAAATATAAGATTTGTGATTTTTAATGCTTCATTTGTGTAAAATCATTTGTATATTCTATTTATAGTATGCATTTTCTAGCTCATTAAAAGTACAGAAAAACCTCAAATCTGTCCTTATACAAATATTTGATTTCTAGTTTCCTTTTATTAAAACATTTTCACTCATTCATTCTTTCACACCTTAGTCTCTAAGATGTGTCTCGGGTATTTGATAAAGTAGGTCTTCTTGTGGAGCACATCACTCAGCTTTGGAGACCAAACATTAAACACACTGAGTTGCATCTTATGCATGTTAAGGTCTAAAGCCAAAAGGTGAAATTTTTGAATAATCAAATTGCCCTTGGGAGGGTCCTGAATAAGAGATCTACATTCCGTCTCATGATAAGTCCCTTCCATTGAACTTTTCCTCCAAAATTGGAATAGAAATTAGCAACAGCAGAAAGCCAATGCTATCCGTAGGATGGTGGGGTGGAGGGAGGAAGCCGTCATAAAGCTCAAGGCCAGGGTCACCCAGAGGAAGCACAACCCCCGCAGCAGAGCACAGGGGCCTTCAGGGTGCTGCAGCTGGAGGCAAAGAAGGAGGGAAAGAAATACTCTCGCTTTGCTTTGCTTTTTGCCATTGACTCTCAGTGGCAGGAGCTGACTGGAAGCCAGCTGGCACAGGAGCTTGGAGCTTGGTGGTATCCCTCTGGTGTCGACTCCCCTGACTTAGAGCAGAGCTGCAGACCTCAGGTCAAGCAGGCTCAGAATTGGCACATTTGCACTGGGGACCATATTGTATGGACAACACTTACTTTCAACAGTAGAATCACAGCCTGCGAAGATGTCACAGTACAAGAAATATTCTGGAACCAAGATCACCTTTATCCATATCAAGTCCACTCCAGAAAGTGGAATTAGGGGAAAGTACCTGCCCTGGACTAGTATTTCGAATCCCTTCCCTCCTCTACTTACTCCCCTTTCCCTTTTTCTTCTCCCAACTTGAGCTAAAGGGAAATGTGAAGAACATTATTGCCTTTTTAAAACCAAACATATATAAAATATGAAAAATATTTTTCAGTGACAAAAGGTAAGAATGAAAGCATTCAGGATAGTGTATTCATAGAAGCTTTGGGAAAGAGTAAAAATAATTTCTTAAATTTTTTTCTTGAAAGACTGAAAATAGAATCTTAAGGAGATAGTGTTCTTAAAGCCTTGATCTGACTACTTGACTACTTATAACTTCTTTCTTCATCTACTAATTATTTTGAAAAGTCACTTAGTCATTTGTCAATCCTAATCTTTAGAGATAAACATTTAAAATCAGTTCACTAATCACAGCATTTTTTTTTTTAGATGGAGTCTTGCTCTGTCGCCCAAGCTGGAGTGCAGTGGCGAGATCTCGGCTCACTGCAACCTCTACCTCCTGGGCTCAAGCGATTCTCCTGTCTCAGCCTCCCGAGTAGCTGGGACTACAGGCGCACGCCACCACACCGAGCTAAATTTTGTATTTTTAGTAGAGACGGGGTTTCACCATGTTGGTCAGGATGGTCTCGATCTCTTGAACTCGTGATCCGCCCTCCTTGGCTTCCCAAAGTGCTGGGATTATAGGCGTGAGCCACCGCGCCCGGCCCACAGCATCATTTTTCAAGGGTCTCTAGGGTGACGAGGTGTGCGGGTTTGCCAAGGACAGTCCTAGTTTCTACCTGCTGTCCTAGGACAATCATGAATAGTGCCCCTTTCAGTTTCAAAAGTGTCATAGTTTAGACATTAAATTACCTGACCACCCTTATATGCCCCATGTTTCTTAACATCTAGGCTGCTGACAAAATTCACATTTTCTGACTGTCAGTCTAGTGTTCTCTATACTAGACTGATATGGATCCACAAAGGAAGCAATATTGGCCAACAATTAATCTTCAGTCTTTGGATTAGTGAGAGGTGACAACGTGCTGGCAGCCGTCACAGCCCTCGCTCACTCTCCCCGCCTCCTCTGCCTGGGTTCCCAGTTTGACGGCACTTGAGGAGGCCTTCAGCCTGCCGCTGCACTGTGGGATCCCCTTCCTGGGCTGGCCGAGGCCGGAGGCGGCTCCCCCAGCTTGCGGGGAGGTGTGGAGGGAGAGGCGAGGGCGGGAACAGGGGCTGCGCGCGGTGCTTGCGGGCCAGCGCGAGTTCTGGGTGGGTGTGGGCTCGGCGGGCCCTGCCGGCCCCGGGCAATGAGGGGCTTAGCACCCGGGCCAGCGGCTGCGGAGGGTGTGCTGGGTCCCCCAGCAGTGCCGGCCCACCGGTGCTGCGCTCGATTTCTCGCCGGGCCTTAGCTGCCTCCCCGGGGGGCAGGGCTTGGAACCTGCAGCCTGCCATGCCTGAGCCTTCCCAGCTCCGTGGGCTCCTGTGTGGCCAGAGCGCCCCCTGCTCCACGGTGCCCAGTCCCATCAACTACCCAAGGGCTGAGGAGTGCGGGCGCAGGGCGTGGGACTGGCGGGCAGCTCCACCTGTGGCCCCTGTGCGGGATCCGCTGGGTGAAGCCAGCTGGGCTCCTGACTCTGGTGGGGACTTGGAGAGCTTTTATGTCTAGCTAAAGGATTGTAAATACAGCAATCGGCACTCTGTATCTAGCTTAAGGTTCGTAAACACACCAATCAGCACCCTGTGTCTAGCTCAGGGTTTGTGAATGCACCAATCCACACTCTGTATCTGGCCAATCTAGTGGGGACATGGAGAACCTTTGTGTCTAGCTCAGGGATTGTAAACGCACCAATCAGTGCCCTGTCAAAACAGACCACTGGCTCTCTGTAAAATGGACCAATCAGCAGGATGTGGGTGGGGCCAGATAAGAGAATAAAAGCAGGCTGCTGGAGCCAGCAGTGGCAACGCGCCGGGGTTCCCTTACCAAGCTGTGGAAGCTTTGTTCTTTCGCTTTTTGCAATAAATCTTGCTGCTGCTCACTCTTTGGGTCCACACTGCCTTTATGAGCTGTAACACTCACGGTGAAGGTCGGTAGCTTCACTCCTAAAGCCAGCGGGAGCACGAACCCACCAGGAGGAATGAACAACTCCAGACGCACCGCCTTAAGAGCTGCAACACTCACCGCGAAGGTCCGCAGCTTCACTCCTGAGCCGGCGAGACCACGAACCCCACCAGAAGGAAGAAACTCCGGACATGCCGCCTTTAAGAACTGTAACACTCACCGCGAGGGGCCACGGCTTCATTCTGGAAGTCAGTGAGACCAAGAACCCACTGAGTCCGGACACATTAGGATGTTAGAGTCCTACCTTCAAAGCATTTTTCTCCTGGAGTGGACTTTGCACAAATGGTAGGCCGATTGTGGAGTCAGTGAAGAACCAGGCTAATCCAGCTTGTTTTATTGGCCCCAATTTTTCTTCTCAGGGCCGTAAACCAGTTATTACCAGGAAACAAAAGCAAAGTAAGTATTAAGTTTTGAATTGGTATTGAGGAGAAACATCTAAAATCAAATCTCGCCAATCTAATTAAATTAGATTCCCAAACCGGAAGAAGCTTTGCAATTACTGTCAAAATGTCTCAGATGGCATTAGGTTAATTGAAGCTGGAGAGGAGTGAGAAAAGAGGCAGCTGCTAGTCACTGAGAATAAGGACTATTTGCTGTGAGGTTTGTAGAGGCAGCACTTTGCTGTTGGGGTTTGGTAAGGGGATTTGTTTTAAAATTGGAATTATATTTTGTTGTCTTTTAATCAAAAGCAGGGAAATACATTTTTCCTACGCCTAAGAATTTACATAAGCTAATTTGTTCCATAATTAGAAAAATCCTTGCTTTTAGCATATGGACTGTAACAATAGGGGTCGTAACTCATGAGTCTTGTGACACATTGTTTCCCTTTGGTGAAGTTTTACTTTAAGATCTGTTGAGTATATCCAGGGAGAGAGATGAAGGTCAAGACATGCTTATTTTTACAGAGAGAGAGAGAAAGAGATTCATTAAATTTTGAGTTATACTTTATTTTTATTTATTTATTTTTTTGAGATGGGGTCTTGCTCTGTCACCCAGGCTGGAGTACAGTGGCATGATCTTGGCTCATTGCAACCTCCACTACCAGGGCTCAAGTGATTTTCCCACCTCAGCCTCTCAAGTTGCTGGGACTACAGGTGCACACCAACAAGCCTGGCTAAGTTTTTTGATTTTTAGTAGCGATGAGGTCTTGCTATTTTGCCTAGGCTGGTCTCGAACTCCTGGCCTCAAGCAATCTGCCTGCCTTGGCTTCCCAAAGTGCTAGGATTACAGATGTGAGCCACCGTGCCTGGCCCATATTTTACTCAGTAGGAATCTTTGCTATTTGCTATGATTTTTAATTCTTCTTGCATGTTAATTTTGCTTCCCCAATGAGTATGTTAAATGTTCTTTAAAATCTTCCTGTAAAAAAATCATAAACATATTAAACAGCAGTTCTCTAATTGAATGTGCTAATTTGATAAATATTTGAGTGGATACCTACTATTTGCAAAGCTTCAAGGAATACAGTGGTGAGTAAGATAGTCTTTTTTTTTTGCTCTGTCTCCTAGGCTGGAGTGCAGTGGTGTGATCTCGGCTCACTGCAACCTCCGCTTCCTGGGTTTCAAGTGATTCTCCTGCTTCAGCCTCCCAAGTAGCTTAGATTACAGAAGCACATTACCATTCTTGGCTAATTTTTGTATTTTTAGTAGACATAGTTTCACCATGTTGGCCAGGCTGGTCTCGAACTCCTGAGTTCAAGTGATCCCGCCTGTCTCGGCCTCCCAAAGTGCTGGGATTACAGGTGTGGGAGACTACACTTGGCCAATAAGATAGTCTTTAATGTCAAGGAGTTTATGATTTTTTTCTTGACGGAGGTGATAAGAAAATATGTAAAAACAATAAACATAGTTTACAGTAGTTGGCATCAAAGGAATGGGGAAGGGCTTTTTACCAAGCTTGTCTAGCTTGTGTACCGCAGGCTGCATGTGGGCCAACACAAATTCATAAACTCTCTTTAGACATTATGAGATTTTTTTTTTTTTTTAGCTCACCAGTCATCATTAGTGTTAGTGTATCTTATGTGTGGCCCAGAAAGCCAAAAGATCAGACACCCCTGCACAGAGAAAGTAGCGCTTGAGATGAACTTGAAGGTTGAAATTAAACTTTGAGAGGTATTGTTGGCAGGCAGGAGATAGGAAGCAAATAACTGCATCGAGTTGGAGAAATTTGTTGGTCTTTGGGGAAAAGCAAGTAGTTCAGTCTGGGAGGAGTTGGAATAAGTGTTAGGGAATAATGGGAAATAGATTTAGAAAAGCAAATTGTGAAATACTGTGCATCAGTCGGCTTAGGCAGTTAAACTGCAGTAACAAAGGACTCTCCAAATCACAGCAATACTACAAGGTTATTTCTCTCTTACATTACATTTCCCTTGTGGGTATCTGTAGCTCTGCTCCATGGCTCCTTTGTTCTGGGGTCAGGCTGCAGAAGCAGCTTCGATCTGGGCTATCATCAATTCTGGCCAAGGGAAAGAAAATATGGGAGAACTGTTCAATGGTTTTCGTAGTGTCCGCTTGACTGTGGCATATGTTACAGCTGTTCACGTTTCATTGGCCAAAGCAAGTCACTTGGCCATGCCTGCCATCCCTGGGAAAGGGGAAATATAATCCTCTTACAGGAAAGGACAAAAAATATATAAAACAATTTACCAAAAGCCTTGAAAGCCAATCTGAGTCTTTTGCATTTAAATCTTTAGATGGCTTGGAGCCATGGCAAGTTTCTGGACAAGATAATATGGCTTAGTAAAACAAACAAAAACATCAGGGTGTTTGTTGTTGTTGTTGTTGTTGTTGTTGTTGTCTGAGACAGAGTCTCGCTCTGTCACCCAGGCTGGAATGCAGTGGCGCGATCTCGGCTCACTTCAAGCTCCGCCTCCCGGGTTCACGCCATTCTCCTGCCTCAGCCTCCCGAGTAGCTGGGACCACAGGTGCCCGCCACCACGCCCGGCTAATTTTTTGTATTTTAGTAGAGACGGGGTTTCACCGTGTTAGCCAGGATGTTCTCGATCCCCTGACCTCATGATCCACCCGCCTCGGCCTCCCAAAGTGCTGGGATTACAGGCGTGAGCCACCGTGCCCAGCCCAGGGTGGTTTTTATGTTGTGTGTGTGTTTGTGTGTATGTGTGTGCATGTACATAAAAATTATTTAGGGTATTTATTATAAATGCGGGTTCCAGGATTCCAGAAGGTCTGATTCAGGGAGCTCAGGAATCTGCCCGGTAGCAAGCAGCCAGGTGGAGAGAATGTAGATTGTCCACAGACCTCATTTTATAAAACCCGGATCAAGGAATCAACGGAGAGTGCTCAGGCAAGTGTAGGTGAGATGGGGCAGTGAGTGAGGGAACGGCAGGTAGGTCATGAGTGTAGAGGCCCAGATGCAATGTTGGCACATGGTAAATGGCCAGTACGGAGGCAGATAGATAAGAGAGAACAGATGGAACTAGACTTACTCAAGGTGGGAGGCTATGGTGCAAACAGCCAGGAAACAGGGTAGTGGAAGGGGCAAATCTTGGGAGCTGAGATTAGGAATATCAGGGGATCTTGATCTTCCCTGAGGAGGAGGAGGCAAGCCTAGCTGATGCAAGAAAAAGCTGAGAACTTGAGGAGAGCAGAGGCAATAAACAGGAAGTCGCAGGAAACTCAGTGCCTGTAAGCAGCTATGGAAAACTTGACTAAAAGCGGTCACATAAATTTGATTTTGTATTCGGCCAGAAGAGGGCACTACAGTAGCACATATGCTGATGTCTGGGCTCGGCCGCCCAAACTGAGTCATGCCAGCTCCTGTCCAGTAGGATTATTAACCCGACCCACAGTGCAGTATTTTGGGCGATTCATTTATTACTTTTATAGCTGTGAATCTTTTTAGAAGGAACTTTAAGGTTTCTATTTATTAAGGAATCTGGGGTTATTTTGTTTTGAACTGTGAATTCCTGTAGTCAAAAAGAAATTAATTCCACGGAGTTTAAGGGAATTATTACCCATTTATTGGCATCACTTGAGGCATGGAGAGGAGATTAGGACAGAGAGGGGAAAAGACCTAGAAGACAGAAAAGTGCATTTGAGGCATGACTTCTGGGAGTGTAATTGCTGAGCCCAAAAGGTTGGAATCTTACGGGTTTTGTTTGTTTGTTTGTTTTTGAGATAGAGTCTCGCTCTGTCGCCCAGGCTGGAGTGCAGTGGCTTGATCTTGGCTCACCGCAACCTCCACCTCCCAGGTTCAAGCGATTCTTCTGCCTCAGCCTCCTGAGTAGCTGAGATTACAGGCATGCGCCACCACGCCCAGCTAATTTTTGTATTTTTAGTAGAGACGGGGTTTCCCCATTTGGCCAGGCTGGTCTTGAACTGCTGACCTCAAGTGATCCACCCGCCTCAGCCTCCCAAAATGCTGGGATTACAGGCATGAGCCACCGCGCCTGGCCTATTTTTATGACCAAATAATACTCCATTGTGTGGACAAACTACATTTTGTTGATCTATTCATTAGTTGTTGGGTGTTCGGGTTGTTTCCACCTTTTGGCTATTATGAATAGTGCTGCTGCGAATGTTCGTGTTCAAGTTTTTGTGTGGACACGTTTTTATTTCTCCTGGATATATACCTGGGAGTAGAATTGCTGGATCGAATGGTAACTCAGTATTTAATGTTTTGAGGAACTGCCCAGCTGTTCTACAGTGGCTGCACCATTTTTCCTTTCCACCAGCAATGTATGAGTGTCTCAGTTTCTCCACATCCTCAACAACATTTGTTATGCTCTGTTTTTTAGGGGCTTTCTTGTTTTCATACAGCCTTACTCGTAAGTCGAAGTGGTGTATCACTGTGATGTTTTGGTTTCGTTTTTATGGTCTATGCTTGATATAGTTACTCTTATGTGTCAGCTTGACTGGGTGATGGGATACCCAGCTGGTTGGTTAAACCTTATTTCTGGTGTGTTTGTGAGGGTGTTCCCAGAAAAGATTAGCATTTCAATGGTTGGACTGAGTAAAGAAGATGGTCAACATGGGTGGGCATTATCAATCTACCGAGGGCCTGAATAAAACAAGAAGGCAGAGGAAGGTTGAATTAACTCTGCTTGACTACTGAGGTGGGACATCAATCTTCTCCAGCCCTCACCACTCCTGGTTCTCAGGCCTTAAGACCTGGACTAGAATCTACACTATTGATTCTCCACCTCTTGGACTTTGGGACACCACAGGCTTTCCTGGGGGTCCAGTCCACAGGTGGTTCGCAGTGGGACTTAGCCTCCAGAATGATGTGATCCAATCAATATCTCTTTAATTTAATTTAATTTAATTTAATTTAATTTTACTTAAATTCTGGGATATATGCATAGAACATGCAGGTTTGCTACGTAGGTATACATGTGCCACGGTGGTTTGCTGCACCTATCAACCTGTCATCTAGGTTTTAAGCCCCACATGCATTAGGTTTTTCTCCTAATGCTCTCCCTCCCCTTTCCCCCCACCCCCAGTAGGCCCTGGTGTGTGATGTTCCCCTCCCTGTGTCCCTGTGTTCTTATTGTTCAACTCCCACTCATGAGTGAGACATGTGATGTTTAGTTTTTTGTTCCTATGTTAGTTTGCTGAGAATGATGGTTTCCAGCTTTATCCATGACCCTCCAAAGACATGAACTCATTCTTTTTCATGGCTGCATAGTATTCCATGATATATATGTCTCACATTTTCTTTATCCAGTCTGTCATTGATGGGCATTTGGGTTGGTTCCGAGTCTTTACTATTGTAAATAGGGCTGCAGTAAACACACGTGTGCATGTGTCTTTATAGTAAAATGATTTATAATATACCCAGTAATGGGATTGCTGGGTCAAATGGTATTTCTGGTTCTAGATGAGCCAATCAATAGCTTATAAACAAGCAAACAAATTCTACTGGTTCTATTTCTCTGGAGAACCCTGACTAACACAATGCTTTAATTATTTTTTTCTTACTGTGGTAAAATATGCAGCACATAAAAGTTATAATTTTAGCCTGTTGTTGTTGTTGTTGTGAGACAAAGTCTCACTCTTGCCCAGGCTGGAGTGCAGTGGTGCAGTCACAGCTCACTGCAGCCTCAACCTCCCAGGCTCAAGTGATCCTCCCACCTCAGCCTTCCGAATAGCTGGGACTACTGGCATGTACCACTACACCCAGCTAATTTTTTATTTTTTGTAGAGCTGGGTTCTCCCCATGTTGCCCAGGCTGGTCTTGAACTCCTGGGCTCAAGGAATCCTTTCACTTTGGCCTCCAAAAGAGCGGGGATTACAGGTGTGAACCACTGCACCTGGCCTATTTGAGGCATTTTTAATTGTACAGCTCAGCGGTCTTCATGACATTCATATTGTTCGCATCATGGTGGTTTTGGTTTGCATTTCCCTGATGATTAATGATGTTGGGCATCTTTTTCCTGGGCTTGCTGGCCATTTGTATATCCTCCTTGGAGAACTGTCTGTTCAAGATCTTTGCTCATGTTTGATTTGGGTTGTGTTTTTATTGTTGAGTTGTGACTATCCTTTATATATTATGGATACTTGTCTCAATTGTAACGGCAGGATTTTAGTTTATGGAGGTGACTGAATGATGATGTGGAGAGACCAATGTTACTGAAAGAAGAGTTTTCTTACAGTTCCTGAGAGGAGGGGACATGCCACAACACGCAGGGCCACAGCAAAAGCATTAGGATGGTCAAGAGGCAAAAGATGAGTGAGAAGGCATGGGCCATAGCCCTTACTGGAGTTTCTGTAGGAAAGGCAAGGGAGGGCCGGGCCATCAGTTTAGGACTGGCTACTTTGAATAACATGGGTGAGCCTGGGCTATAGGGGGTGGTCTCTAGTTGCCTGGAACCTGGCCTTGGGATGATTTAGGATAAGGGAAGTATTGGTTTGGTGTGTGAGAGTTATATAGAAGGTAGGTGGAGGCACAGACTTGGATCAGCCTGTCTGCACACGAAAGGAGAATTCCAGGCAACTTGACGTATATTTGTACAATTGTTTGATAATGCATTTCCATGTTTTTGGAAACAGTGAATCAAACGTGGATGGGAACAAGTCTCCCTCACTTGCCTCCTGCACCCAGCCTTGCCTCAGTGTGGGAATGCCCCATCCTTGGAGGGGAATGCCCCTTCTTGAAGGAGAGAGGTAAACACTTGTCTGCTGGCCTTGCAGTTACTAGATGCCAAATAGACATAAAGAATTTAAGGCCAGGCGCAGTGGCTCATGCCTGTAATCCCAGCACTTTGGGAGGCCAAGGCGGGCAGATCACTTGAGATCAAATCACTTGAGGTCAGGAGTTTGAGACCAGCCTGGTCAAAATGGTGAAACCCCATCTCTACTAAACATACAGAAATTAGCCAGGTGTGGTGGCGTGTGCCTGTAATCCCAGCTAATTGGGGGGCTGAGGTGGGAGAATGGCTTGAACATGGGAGGCGGAGGTTTCAGTGAGCTGAGATCGTGCCACTGCACTCCCACCTGGGCAACAGAGCGAGACTCCATCTCAAAAAAAAAAATCTGGGAAATCACAGGACAATATTAGACAGACCCTGAACAGATATATACAGTTGGCAAACATATTCTCTCATTCTGTGGGTTGTCATTTCACTTTTTTGATAGAGTTCTTCAATGCACAAAAGTTTAAAATTTTGTTGAAATTCATTTCATCTATGTTTTTCTCTTGTTGCTTGAGCTTCTGACACACACTGTGAGGGAGTCAGGATTCTCAGACCAAAGAACCCATTGCCAAATCTGAGATCATCAGGATTTATCCCTGTGTATTCTCTTACATGTAGGCTTTTGTTTCATTTTGAGTTAATTTTTTATACGGTATGAGGTAAGGATATATCTTATAAAAATTTTTATGTTATAAAGTGATAAGCCAAAGCCTACAAAGGACAGTCTGGTGATATTTATTGCAAATGTATATCTCTCCCAATTCTATTTCTAGGAATTTATTCCATAGATACAACGCAAAAGATATATGTGTAAGGTAATTCACTGCAGCATTCTTTTTTTTTAATAATAGTAAAGCATTGTAAACAGTCCACGTGTCCCTCAATAGAGGCTTTGAAATAAATTGTGCAAAGATAAAATACTATAGGGCTACAAAAAGTGAATTTCTGTATGTGCTGCTTTGGAAAGCTCTCCAAAAATTATTGTTCAATGAAAAGAAAAACAAGGTTTAGAACAGAATGGTTTTTTGGTGTGTGAAACATTTGGGACAATAAGATACACATTTATTTTTGAAGTTTTTAGGTTTTTTTTTTTTTTTTTGAGACAGAGCCTGTGCTCTGTCGCTCAAGCTGGAGTACAGTGGTGTGATCTTGGCTCACTGAAACCTCTGCCTCCTGGGTTCAAGTGATACTCCTGCCTCAGCCTCCTGAGTAGCTAGGATTACAGGCACATGCCACCACACCTGGCTGATTTTTGTATTTTTAGTACAGAGGGGGTTTCCCTGTGTTGGTCAGGCTGGTTTCAAACTCCTGACCTCAAATGATCCCCCCTCCTCAGCCTCCCAAAGTGCTGGGATTACAGGCATGAGCCACCAAGCCTGGCCTAAGTTTTAAAAAAATTTAATTAAAAAATAATTGCATGTATTTATGGGATACAGTGTGATGCTTTGATACACATATACACTGGGGAATGATACAACCAGGCTAATTAGCATATCCATCACCTCCGATAGTTATCATTTCTTTGTGGTGAGAACATTGAAAATCCTCTCCTTCAGGTCTTTTCAAATACACAATACATTAGTATTAACTATAGTCATCACGCGGTGCAATAGAGCACCAGAACTTAATCCTTCTAACTGATGATAACTTTGTACCCATTGACCAACCTCTCCCCTTTCCCTGCCCGCCCCTCCCTCCAGCCTCTGGTAACCATCATTCTACTCTCCACTTCTGTGAGTGTGACATTTTTAGAGTCCACACGTAAGTGAGGTCATGTAGAATTTTTGCTCTGTATATGCACATGTCTCATGTACAAGTAAAGACGCTCTGCAAATTTTAAGACACCAAGGATGGGGCATTCCCACAGCGAGGCAGGCGCTGGGTGCAGGAGGTAAGTGAGGGAGTGTTGTTCCAGTCCAGATTTGATTCACTATTTCTGAAAACGTGGAAATGCATTACCAAACAATTGGACAAATATACGTTAAAATTTAAAAAGAACCTTCTGCAGAAAAGAAAGGAGCAATGGGGATAAAACAGCCACACAGTCATGGGTGTTGCACGTATAACATTTTGTTCCAGTTGAAGCTCCGTGTTTTCTTAGCCAGTTTTCTCGTGACTACTGATGTACTAAGTACAATCGCACCGGAGCTGGCCCACTCCGGGCTGTGGCCACGGATGTCAAATGACAGCCCTGGCCTCGTCCACACAGTAAAGAGCAGACCTCACACGGGATGGTTTACCATCGAGGGGTCCAGACAGAAAGGCTGTTCTAGAACCCCTCTCACTTAAAGAGCACAAATCCGAATGAATACATTGTTTTATTGTTTTACCAGTAAGGTTCTTGACACTGATGACTTACCTTCCTATCCCCAGGAAACAGACGGTAAGTGTCCTTGAGAAGAATATCCCTTCACAGCAAATTCACATCTGTCCTTCAGCCTAGAGAGATCAGACAGAGATGAAGACCTCACCACTAAAGACCCACTCTCCTAGCTGTTTTGGAGAGGTCGCTCTTGTCTTTATAAACTTCTGAAGTTGTCTCTTGGCATATTTCCCTCCCCTCAAATCCTTATAAAAACAGGTGTGGCTAAAGCCTGTCTTTGCTGAAAGAACACTCTCTTCCTTAATAGAAAATTCTCTATTGAAAACTTATTTTCCCTGGCTGGGCGCAGTGGCTCACGCCTGTAATCTCATCACTTTGACAGGCCAAGGCGGGTGGATCACACAGTCAGGAGATCAAGACCAGCCTGGCCAACATGGTGAAATCCTGTCTCTACTAAAAATACACAAATTAGCTGGGTGTGGTGGTGCATGCCTGTAATCCCAGCTACTTGGGAGGCTGAGGCAGGAGAATAGCTTGAACCAGGGAGTTGGAGGTTGCGGTGAGCCGAGATCGTGCCACTGCACTCCAGCCTGGCGACAAAGTGAGACTCCATCTCAAAAAAAAAGAAGAAAAAAAAGAAAGAAAGTAGTTTCCCTTTCTGGCTTCTGTGGTTAGCGGTGCAACAGTAGCAAAACTGGTCTCAGACATGTGAGTGGGAGGCAGGAAATCTGCAAAGTGACAATGGTCACCATGTGTACTTTTTACCCTTTCTGTGTGCTAGACCAGAGGCCCATGCTGGCGTGCCATTCTGACATGCACTGTGAGGGAGGTTACATTCTCAGAACAAATGCCGCATGTGTGGAAGATGGAGGAGCCCCGTGCCAAATTCCTTCTGTTTTTATCCTCCTTCCAGTAGGAGCCCCAGATATCAACTCCACAAATTTGAAACTGTGCCAGACCAGAGTGTGTAGAGAAGTGATTGGGGAACTGTGGGAGGGGGAGAAGATAATATTGGTATAATAAAATCAAATTCGGGGCTGGGCATAGTAGCTCACGCCTGTAATCCCAGCATTTTGGAAGGCCAAGGTGGGTGGATCACTTGAGGTCAGGGGTTCGAGACCAGCCTGACCAACATGGTGAAATCCTGTCTCTACAAAAAAATACAAAAATTAGCCAGGCGTAGTGGTGCCTACCTTTAGTCCCAGCTACTCTGGAGGCTAAGGTAGGAGAATGGCTTGAACCCAGGAGGTGGAGGTTGTAGTGAGCTGAGGTCGTGCCACTGCACTCCAGCCTAGGTGACAGAGTGAAACCCTGTCTCAACAAACAAACAAACACACACACACACAAAAAGAAGAAAAAATCAAACTTGAAAAAGAACTCCATTAAAAAGAAAAAAACTGATTTTATAACTATAATAAAACTATGCTATAAATATAATAAAATGCCATGGAGTCTTTGTCTAACTCTGAAGAAAAAAAATTGTCATCTAAAAGACAGATTCTGGAACCAAACACCAGAAAAGTTCTCAAGAAATGAATGGCTTCTTTAGAAGACAAAGAATGAGTAAGTTCAGTTGTAACCAGAAGTGAAAGCAAAGTCGTCTACAGCTATGCTTGGAGACGTTGGTCTTTCCATAGCATGGTCTTTTTGTGGCATGCAGCAGTGAGGGCAAAGAAACCGCTAGGGAACTTTGAAGCCTTGGTTCCTGCTGCTAGGGATTCCATTGTACAGATCTACTATGCACCAGTTAATGGATAGTTTACTTTATCTATGCACCAGTTAATGGATATTTGAATTATTTTCAGTTTTTACTTATTATGAATAATGTGGCTTCAAACACCCCCATGTACGTTTTTAGGCAGACATAAACCTTCAATTCTCTTCATAGATACTTAGGAGTGAAATTGATGGATCGTTTGTTAAGTACAGGTTTAACTTTTTAACACACTTCCAAACTATTTTCCAAATGACTATGTCATTTTAAAATCTTACCAACACATACTTGTCAATACTTGGTATTGTCAATCTCTTAATTATAGGCATTTTAGTGGGTATGAACTGAATGTACGTTATTCTGGTTTTAGTTGCGTTTCCCTAATGATTAACTATTGGGAACATTTTTCATGTGTTTATTAGCCATTTATATATCTTCTTAGGTGATATGTCTACTAAAATCCTTTACCCATTTTTAATTAGCTTCTAACTATTGAGCTGTTCAAATTCTTTGCATTATCTGTATATAAATCCTTGATCAAATAAATCATTAGCAAATATTTTCTCCAAGTGTATAGTTTATCTGTTTACTTTCTTAATGCTTTCTTTTGAAGAAGAAAAGTTTTAAATTTTGTTGAAGTATAATTTATCAATATTTTCTTTTATGAATCATATTTTTGATGTCAAATCTAAAAATCTTTTTTTACCTAATTCAAGGCCACAAAGGTTTTTCTTCTCTCTTTTAAAGAAGTTTTATAGTTTTAGTTCTTACATTGAAGCTTATGGTCCATTTAAATTAATTTTTGTGTATATCTGCTGGTGGGAATGTAAATTAGTACAACCTCTATAGAAAACAGTATGGAGATTTCTTTAAAAATTAAAAGTAGAGCTACCATTCGATCCAACAATCCCATTTCTGAGTATCTACCCAAGGAAAAAAATCATTATAAAAAAGACACCTGCATGCATATATTCACTGCAGCACAATTCACAACTGCAAAGATAAGGAACTAACCTAAGTGCTCACCAACCAATAAGTGGATAAGGAAAATAAGGTATATATATACCATGAATACGACTCAGCCATAAGCAAGAATAAAATAATGTTTTCTGCAGCAACTTTGATGGAGCCGGCGGCCATAATTCTAAGTGAAATAACTCAGGAATAGAAAGCCAAATATTGCATGTTCTCACCAGTGGGAGCTAAGCTATGGGTATGCAAAGGCATACAGGGTGATATAATGGACTATGGAGACTCAGAAGGGGGAGGGTAGGAGGGAGGGCAAGTGACAAAAAGCTACATATTTGGTACAACGTATATTACTCAGGTGACGCTTGCATTAAAATCTCAGACTTCATCACTATACAATTCATCCATGCAACCAAAAACCACTTGTACCCCAAAAGCTATTGAAATAAAAAATATTAAATAAAAATACAAATTAAAAAGGCAAAAAATAATAATTTTGTGTATGATGTGAGATAAAGGTCTAAAGTCATTTATTGTATATCAATTCAATTCTATATTAGTCCATTCTTACTCTGCTAATAAAGACATACCAAAGATTAGGTAATTTATAATGGAAAGAGGTTTAATTGACTCAGTTCAGCATGGCTGGGGAGGCCTCAGGAAACTTGCAATCTGGTAGAAAGGGAAGCAAACACATCCTTCTTCAAGTGGTGGCAGCAAGGAGAAGTATCAAGCAAAAAGGGGAAAGGCCCTTATAAAACCACCAGATCTCATGAGAACTCACTATCATGAGGACAGCATGAGGGTAACTGCCCCCATGATTCAGTTACCTCCCACCGGGTCCCGCCCATGACACATGGGGATTATGAAAACTATAATTCAAGATGAAATCTGTGTGGGGGACACAGCCAAACCATATCAATAAACATTATCTGTTGAAAAAAAGCTGTCTTTTCTACAGGGATTGCCTTTGCACCATTGTCAAAAATCAATTGTCCATAAATGTAAAGGTTTATTTTTGTACTCTCTATTCTGTTCCATTGACCAACATGTCTGTCTGTATGCCAATACCGCCCTGAGTTGATTACTCTAGTTTTACAGTGAATTTTGAAATGAAGTAATATGAATTGTGGGTTTTTTTTCAAACTTACATTGGCTAGTCTACATCCTTTGCATCTTAATATATATTTTGGAATCAACTTGCTAATTTCTACAAAATCCTAACTGGAGTTTTGGTAGGGATTGCATTTGAATTTGTAGGTAAATTTGGGTAGAATTGCCATCTGAACAATACTGAGTTTTCTGACCCAGGAACATAACATATTTCTCCATTTATTTAGATCTTCACAAAACATTGTTTCGAAATTCTCAGTGTATGAGTCTTACACTTCTTTTGTTGATATTTTCCCAAGTGTTTTATTATTTTTTATTGTATTGTGAGTGCAATTTTTTTCCTTAATATCATTTTAGATTGTTCATTGCTAGCATATAAAATACAATTGATTTTTTATATTGGTTTTATATCCTGCAACCTTCCTAAACTTACTCATTAGTTCTAGCAGGTTTTTTAAAATAGATTCCATCAGATTTTCTACACACATCTTCTGTGATTAAGGAC
Source organism: Gorilla gorilla gorilla (assembly GCF_029281585.2). Taxonomy (NCBI): domain Eukaryota; kingdom Metazoa; phylum Chordata; class Mammalia; order Primates; family Hominidae; genus Gorilla; species Gorilla gorilla. The sequence goes on along the minus strand of NC_073234.2, from coordinate 15,534,018 downwards.
AGTTTTATTTCTTTTTTCCCAGTCTGGATGCCTTTTATTATTTTTTTCCAGTCTATCCCTGGCTATAACTTTCAGTAAAATTTTCAATAGAAGTGTTAAGAATGGACATGCTTGTCTTGTTTCTGATCTCAGTCTTTCACCATCAAATATCACATAGATACAGGTTTCTTGAGAAAAGCTCTTTATAAGGTTGAAGAAGTTCTGCTTTTTTCTACTTTGTGGAAAGTTCTTTTTATTTTATCATGGATTTTGTCAAATGATTTTCCTATATCTATTGAGATAATCATGCGATTTTTATTCTTTATTCTATTAATATGGTATGTAATATTAATATATTTTAAGATGTTAATCTAACCTTACTTTCCTGGGGTAATTCCCACTTTGTCATGGTGGGTACTTAAAAATATATGTTTATGTATTCAGTTTGCTAGTATTATTTTTAAAGAGTTTTTGCATCTATTTTTATGAGAGATTTTATGAGAGTTTTTCCTACTTCTGATATCTTTGTATTGTGTTGGTATCTGGGTAATGATACTGGCCTCATCGAATGAGTTAGGGAATATTTCCTCCTCACCTATTGGTATCGGTTGAACTGTGCCCTCCTTCCCAAATGTATACTTTAAAATGCTAAGTGCCAGTGCCTCAGAATGTGCTCTTATTTGGAGACGAGGTTTCTATAGAGGTAATCAAGTTAAAACGAGGTCTTTAGGGTGGGTCCCAATCCAATACGACTGGTGTCCTTTTAAGAAGCGGAAATTTGGACACAGACACAGACAGAGGGGAGAGAATGTGAAGACAGGCGGAAGATGACTCTGCAAGCCAGTGAAAGAGGCCTGGAACAGACCCTTCCCTCACAGTCCTTGGAAGGAACCAACCTACCAACACCTTGGTCTTGGACTTGTAGCATCTAGAACTGTGAGACAGTAAATTTCCATAGCTTAAGCCACATAGTGCAGTACTTTGTGATGGCAGCCCTCATAAACAAATACACAGATTTTCTGAAGAGTTTGTATAGGATTGGCAAGATTGCTTCCTTAAATATTGGATACAATTGACCAGTAAAGTCATCTGGGCCTAGAGTTTTTTTTTGTGGGAAGATTTTAAGTTACTAATTCAATTTCTTATTTGTTATCAGTCTCCTCAGATTTTAAATTTCTGATTGAGTCAGTTTTGGTAATTTTTGTCTTTCTAGGAATTTATACATTTCATCTATGTTGTGTAATTTGCTGGCATAAAGCTGTTCATAGTATTCTCTTAAAATCCTTTCTGTAGGGTCAGTAGCTACATTCACTTTTCATTCCTGATTTTCATAATTTATGTCTTATTTCTTTTTTTCTTTGTCAGTCTAGAGAAAATTTTATCAACTGTATTTCTCTTTTCAAATAATCAGCTTTTGACTTTCTTCCTTACTGTTTTTATTTTATTGATTTGTATTTTGATCGCTATTGTTTCCTTCAATTTACTTTGGGTTTAATTTGCCCTTCATTTTCTACCTTTTGAAGTGAAAGATTAGATTATGGATTATAGATCTTTCTTCCTTCTAATTTAAGCATTTAAAGCTATAAACTTTCTTTTAGGCCTTGCATTAGCTACCCTCAGAGATTTCAGTGGTTTTGTTTTCATTCAGTTTGAAATGTTTTCTAATTAACCTTATGATTTTTTTTCTTTGACCCATGGTTATTAAATTATTTATTTATTTATTATTTTATTTTGGGGGGGTGGTGTTTTGCTCTTATTGGACAGACAGGAGTGCAATGGCACGACCTCGGCTCACTGCAGCATCCACTTCCCAGGTTCAAGTGATTCTCCTGCCTCAGCCTCCTGAGTAGCTGTGACTACAGGCGTGTGCCACCATGCCAGATAATTTTTGTATTTATAGTAGATACGGGGTTTCACAGACGGAGTCTCATGCTGTCTTCCAGACTGGAGTGCAGTGGCTCAGTCTCAGCTCACTGCAACCTCTGCCTCCCAGTTCAAGTAATTCTCCTGCCTCAGGTTCCTGAGTAGCTGCGACTACAGGTGCGTGCCACCATGCTGGCTAATTTTTGTATTTTTAGTAGATATGGGGTTTCGCCATGTTGGCCAGGCTGGTCTCGAACTCCTCACCTCAGGTAATCTACCCTCCTCAGCCTCCCAAATTGTTGGAATTACAGGCATGAGCCACCGCTCCTGGCCTCCATGGTTATTTAGAAGTATGTTTTTCAAATGTTTGAGGGTTTACCAAATTTCTTTCTGTCGTTAATTTTCAATTTAGTTCCATCAGGGTTGGAGGACATACTTCAGATGACTTCAATCCTTTTAAGTTTATTGAGACTAGTTTCATGATCCAGCAAAGGCTCTATCCTGGAAAATGTTCCATGTGGATGTGAAAGGACTGTATACCCTGCTGTTGGGTGGGAGCATTCTATATGTTAGCTGGGTAAAGTTAGTTGACAGTTGTGCAAGATTTATATATACTTATTCATTTTATGCCTAGCCATTCTATCAGTTACTTAGAGAAGGGACTTAAAATTTCTAATTACAATCACTAAATTGTCCATTTCTCCTTTCCATTCTGTCAGTGTTTGCTGCATGTATGTGTTATTCAATGCCTATGTCTTTATAATTGTTTTATGTTTCTGATGTTTTGATACTTTTATCATTATGAAATATTGTTGCTATTTATCCCTACCAATATTTCTTGATTTAAATTCTATTTTTTTTCTGATATTAACATAAGTACTTCAACTCCCTTATGGTAACATTTTGTATGATTTACATATATTTTCTCCATTCTTTTTTTTTTTTTTTTTTTTTTTTTTTTTTTTTTTTTTTTGGAGACAGAGTCTCTCTCTGTCACCCAGGCTGGAGTGCACTGGTGCAATCTCAGCTCACTGCAACCTCCGCCTCCCACGTTCAAGGGATTCTCTTGCCTCAGCCTCCTGCCTCTTGAGTAGCTGAGATTACAAGTGTGCACCACCAAGCCCAGCTAATTTTTGTATTTTTAGTAGAGATGGGGTTTCACCATGTTGGCCAGGCTGGTCTCGAACTCCTGACTTCAAGCGATTCGCCCACCTGGTCCTCCCAAAGTGCTGGGATTACAGGCATGAGCCAGCTATATTTTCCCCATTCTTTTACTTTGTAACTACTTTTGTCTGAATTAAAAGTGCTTTTCTTGAAGACAGCTTATGTAGTCATGTGTCAATTAACGACAGGGATCTTTTGAGAAATGTACCTTTTCAGAAACCTAGATGGTATAGCCTGCTACACACCTAGACTATAGGGTATAACCTAGTGATCCTAGGCTACAAACCTGTACGGCATGTTACTGTACTCAACTCTGCAGGAAATTGTAACATAATCATGACTATTTGTGTATATAAACATTTCTAAAGATAGAAGAGATAGAGTAAAAATATGATATAAAAGATAAAAAATGTAACACCTGTATAGAGCACTTCCCATGAATGGAGCTTGTAGGACTAAAGTTGCTTTGGGTGAGTCAGTGAGTGAATGGTAATTGGATGTGAATGCCTAGGACATTACTGTACCCTACTGCAGACTTTATACACACTGTACACTTAGGCTACACTTAATTTATTAAAAATGGTTTTCTTTCTTCGATAATAAAATAACATTACATACTACAACTTTTTAAATTTATACCGTTTTATTTTTTTGAGGCAGAGTCTAGCTCTGTTGCCAAGCTGGAGTGCAGTGGTGTGATCTTGGCTCACTGCAGCCTCTGCCTCCTGGGTTCAAGCGATTCTCCTGCCTCAGCCTCCTGAGTAGCTGGAATTACAGGCAAGTGGCGCCACTCCCAGCTAATTTTTGTATTTTTAGTAGAGATGGGGTTTCACCATGTTGGCCAGGATAATCTCAATCTCCTGACCTTGTGATCTGCCCACCTCGGCCTCCCAAAGTGCAGGGATTACAGGCATGAGCCACCAAGCTTGGCTTTTATCCTTTTTAATATTTTAACTTTTTGACTTTTTTGCAATAACACTTAGCTTAAAGCATATATTGTACAGCTGTACAAAAGTATTTTCTTTATAGCCTTATTCAATTTTTATTTTTAAAATTTGTAATTTTTTTTCCTACTTTTCAAACTTCTTTGTTAAAAACGAAGAGACAAACACACTCATTAGTCTAGGGCTCTACAGGGAGGGTCAGGATCATCAATATCACTGTTTCCCACCTCCACATCTTGTCCCACTGGAAGGTCTTCAGGGTCAGTAACATGGACGAAGCTGTCACTTCCTATGACAGCAATAATTTCTTTGGGAATATCTCCTGAAGGACCTGCCTGAGGCTGCTCTACAGTTAAAAAAAATAAGTAGGTGTACACTCTAAAATAGCAACAAAAAAGGTATAGTACGGTGTATACATAAACCAGTAGCGTAGTCATTTATTATCTTTATCAAGCATTAGAGACTGCAACTATAATTATGTGGGCTATACTTTTATATGACTGGTAGTAGATTTGTTTACACCAGCTTCACCAGAGACTCATGAGTAATGCTTTGTGCTGTAGCGTTACCACAGATATGACATCACGAGGCAACAGAAATTTTTCAGCTTCTTTATAATCCTATGGGACCACCGTCCTATATGCGGCCTGTCATTGACTGAAATGTCATGGTGTAGCACACGACTGTATTGGACCGTGCTTTTTCGTACTTGTTGATAATGACTGCCTTTTGATTGGAGTGTTTAATCCATTACATTTAATTTAATTGTTGATATCTTTGGATTTACATCTGCCATTTTACTATTTGTTTTTGTATGTCCCATGTCTTTTTTCCCCCCATCCTATTTTGCTGCCTTCTCTTGTGTTAAACACATCCTTTTTTTTTTTTAAGTGTGAGACATTTTAAGTCCTAGGTTATTTTATTAACTATTTTGAAATTTAATTTTCTTTGTGGTTACTCTAGGGATTATAATACATATCTTCTCACAATCTACTTTAGCTTAATGCTGGGAATTTTGAAAAATATAACAACTTTGTTCTAATATAGCTCCATTTCCCCATTCTTTGAGCCATTAATGCTATATTTATTATACTTATATATGCCATAAATCCGACAGAACAGTGATAGAGTGATTGCCTTATGCAGTCATATAATATTTAAACAAACATTTTAAACTATATTAACAAATGTATATATATATCATATGAACTTACATAATCTATAAATATATATTTAAACAGAACATTTAAAACAAACTCCCTGTTCATACAGCCTTTTATGCTAACCCACATGTTTATCATTTCCATTGCTCTTCATTTCTTTCTGCAGATTGATTTTCTGGTACCATTTTCTTTCAACCTGAAAGTCTTCCTTTAGTATTTCTCATGGGACAGTTCTGCTAGCTACAGATTCTGTTTTTGTTCATCTTTCTTTTGAGCAGAATCTCGCTCTGTCACCCAGACTGGAGTGCAGTGGCACGATCTTGGCTCACTGCAACCTCCACCTCCGGAGTTGAAGTGATTCTTGTGCCTCAGTCTGCAGAGTAGCTGGGACTATAGGTAACTGCCACCACGCCCAGCTAATTTTTGTATTTTTTGTAGAGATGGGGTTTCACCATGTTGGCCAGGCTGATCTCAAACTCCTGAGCTGAAGTGACCCATCCGCCTCGGCCTCCCAAAATGCTGGGATAACAGGCGTGAGCTGCTGTGCCCGGCCTGTTTTTTTATATCTTTGAATGAATTTATTTTAGCTTCTTTATATATATATATATTTTTATTATACTTTAAGTTATAGGGTACATGTGCACAACATGCAGGTTTGTTACATGTGTATACATGTGCCATGTTGGTGTGCTGCACCCATTAACTCGTCATTTAACATTAGGTATATCTCCCAATGCTATCCCTCCCCCCTCCCCCCACCCCACAACAGGCCCCAGTGTGTGATGTTCCCCTTCCTGTGTCCATGTGTTCTCATTGTTCAATTCCCACCTATGAGTGAGAACATGCGGTGTTTGGTTTTTTGTCCTTGCGATAGTTTGCTGAGAATGATGGTTTCCAGCTTCATCCATATCCCTACAAAGGACATGAACTCATCATTTTTTATGGCTGCATAGTATTCCATGGTTTACATGTGCCACATTTTCTTCATCCAGTCTATCATTGTTGGACATTTGGGTTGGTTCTAAGTCTTTGCTATTACGAATAGTGCCACAATAGACATACATGTGCATGTGTCTTTATAGCAGCATGATTTATAGTCCTTTGGGTATATACCCAGTAATGGGATGGCTGGGTCAAATGGTTTTTCTAGTTCTAGATCCCTGAGGAATCGCCACACTGACTTCCACAATGGTTGAACTAGTTTACATTCCCACCAACAGTGTAAAAGTGTTCCTATTTCTCCACATCCTCTCCAGCACCTGTTGTTTCCTGACTTTTTAATGATCGCCATTCTAACTGGTGTGAGATGGTATCTCATTGTGGTTTTGATTTGCATTTCTCTGATGGCCAGTGATGATGAGCATTTTTTCATGTGTCTTTTAGCTGCATAAATGTCTTCTTTTCAGAAGTGTCTGTTCATATCCTTTGCTGACTTGTTGATGGGGTTTTTTTTTTCTTGTAAATTTGTTTGAGTTCTTTGTAGATTCTGGATATTAGCACTTTGTCAGATGGGTAGATTGTAAAAATTTTCTCCCATGTTGTAGGTTGCCTGTTCACTCTGATGGTAGTTTCTTTTGCTGTGCAGAAGCTCTTTAGTTTAATTAGATCCTATTTGTCAATTGTGGCTTTTGTTGCCATTGCTTTTGGTGTTTTAGGCATGTAGTCCTTGCCTATGCCTATGTCCTGAATGGTACTGCCTAGGTTTTCTACTAGGGTTTTTATGGTTTTAGGTCTAACATTTAAGTCTTTAATCCATCTTGAATTAATTTTTGTATAAGGTGTAAGGAAGGGATCCAGTTTCAGCTTTCTACATAAGGCTAGCCAGTTTTCCCAGCACTATTTGTTGAATAGGGAATCCTTTTCCCATTTCTTGTTTTTGTCAGGTTTGTCAAAGATCAGATAGTTGTAGATGTGTGGTATTATTTCTGAGGGCTCTGTTCTGTTCCATTGGTTTATATCTCTATTTTGGTACCAGTACCATGCTGTTTTGGTTACTGTAGCCTTGTAGTGTAGTTTGAAGTCAGGTAGTGGGATGCATCCAGCTTTGTTCTTCTGGCTTAGGATTGACTTGGCAATGCAGGCTCTTTTTTGGTTCCATATGAACTTTAAAGTAGTTTTTTCCAAGTCTGTGAAGAAAATCATTGGTAGCTTGATGGGGATGGCATTGAATCTATAAATTACCTTGGGCAGTATGGCCATTTTCATAATGTTGATTCTTCCTATCCATGAGCATGGAATGTTCTTCCATTTGTTTGTATCCTCTTTTATTTCCTTGAGCAGTGGTTTGTAGTTCTTCTTGAAGAGGTCCTTCACATCCCTTGTAAGTTGGATTCCTAGGTATTTTATTTTCTTTGAAGCAATTGTGAATGGGAGTTCACTCATGATTTGGCTCTCTGTTTGTCTGTTATTGGTGTATAAGAATGCTTGTGATTTTTGCATATTGATTTTGTATCCTGAGACTTTGCTGAAGTTGCTTATCAGCTTAAGGAGATTTTGGGTTGAGACGATGGGGTTTTCTAGATATACAATCATGTCGTCTGCAAACAGGGACAATTTGACTTCCTCTTTTCCTAATTGAATACCTTTTATTTCTTTCTCCTGCCTGATTGCCCTGGCCAGAACTATGTTGACTAGGAGTGGTGAGAGAGGGCATCCCTGTCTTGTGCCAGGTTTCAAAGGGAATGCTTCCAGTTTTTACCCATTCAGTATGATATTGGCTGTGGGTTTGTCATTGATAGCTCTTATTATTTTGAGATACGTCCCATCAATACCTAATTTATTGAGCGTTTTTAGCATGAATTGCTGTTGAATTTTGTCAAAGGCCTTTTCTGCATTTATTGAGATAATCATGTGGTTTTTGTCTTTGGTTCTGTTTATATGCTGGATTTTGCTGGACATATTGGTTGACACTGTTTTCTTTGAGTCTTTTGAATATGTTGTTCTACTGTCTTTTGGCCTCTATTGATTCTGATGGAAACTCAGCTGTTAAATATGTTGTTGTTCTTCTGTACATGGGAGTTATTTTTCTCTTACTGCATTCAAGATTTTTAAATTGTCTTTGGCTTTTAGCAATTTAACTATGATGTGCAAATCTCTTTGTGTTTTTCTTACCTAGGTTTGTGGGGCTTCTTGAACCTGCTGATTAATGTTTTTCAGCATAGTTGGGAGGTTTTCAGGGCATTATTTCTTCAAAAAAAATTTTTTAACCTTTTTTCTGCTCTCCTCCCCTTCAGGACTCTTATTATATGTATGTTTGTGTGCTTGATGTTGTCCCAGAGGTCTCTGAGGCTCTGATCATTTTTCTCCAGCCTTTTTTTTCTGTGTTCTTCAGAAAGGATAATTTTTCTTTCTTTCTTTCTTTCTTTCTTTCTTTCTTTCTTTCTTTCTTTCTTTCTTTCTTTTTTTTGAGGTAGAGTTTTGCTCTTGTCGCCCACAATGCAGTGGCACTATCTTGGCTCACTGCAACCTCTGCCTCTTGTGTTCAAGTGATTCTCCTGCCTCAGCCTCCCAAGTAGCTGGGATTACAGGCACCCGCCATCATGCCCGACTAATTTTTGTATTTTTAGTAGAGGTGGGGTTTCATCATTGTTGGCCAGGCTGGTCTCGAACTCCTGACCTCAGGTGATCCACCTGCCTCGGCCTCCCAAAGTACAGGGATTACAGGTGTGAACCACCTCGCCTGGCTGCAGAAAGGATAATTTCTACTCATCTATCTATGTCTATAGATATGAGATGATAGAAGGAAATAATCAGTAAGTTCAGACTCTTTTTGTTCTTATATGACATTTGGGTAGATTTCATGAATAGACCCTTTTTAGTTTATTTGCTTTTGGTTGATTTCCAGTCCTAAAACGCTTGTTTAAACAATTTTATACTTTTTTAAAAATGAAATGCTTCATGAATTTGCGTGTCATCCTTGTGCAGGGGCCATGCTAATCTTCTCTGTATCATTCCAATTTTAGTTCACGAGATGCTGAAGTGAGCAAAACAACTTTATACTTTTATATTTGTTTTGGCGGGGAGAGGATTTGTCCACCTTTTTAGGCTGCTCTAACTTGAAGTATCATCTCTGGTATGTTTATAGTTTTTTTTAATGTTTACATTTTGGAGTTTTAATTTTGTTCATTCGGTAGCTTGAGATAGGGATCTAACTTTGTTTTTCTTCCAAATGAATAGATAATTTACCAAACAACTTCTGGCTGACTGACTGCATCCCCAGCTTCAGTCTGTTTGTGTATATAATTTTTGGTTGAGACTAATGTTTGAGCATGTGTGTGTATGTTGGTGCAGCTGTGGAAGAAAATGAATGGCACGTAGGTCCTCAAAATAAAATGAATCACCTCGAAATGTTAAGATAAAATGGAAGCATCTGTATGCAATGGGTGAGATTAATCTGTGGAAGACATCTCAGAGATGACCAGTGTTTAGACTGTTATTTGTGATGCTGTTGTGTCTGACTTTGAGCCATTCATGACTCTACATACTTGTTTTTTTTACATCCTGTCTACATCTTTTCCTGCATCTAATCTTAGTCCAACATTTTGATTTTAGCTTTTCTGCTATTTTTGTACACTTGGCAACAACGTGGGACCCTTATTTAAAAGAGCAAGTGGCCTTATAAAAGAGACCCCAGAAAGATTCCTCACCCCTTTTATCATGTGAAAACACAGAAAAAGACAGCCATCTATGATCCAGGAAGCAGACCCTCACCAGACTCCAAATCTGCCAGTGTCTTGACTTTGCACTTCCAGCCTCTAGGACCATGAGTAATTAATTTATGCCTATGGCATTTTGTTATAGCAGCTTGAACAGACTGAAACAACGACTTATGCATAAGGAAAATTAACTTTTGGCAAGTTATTTTTATGGCAATGACCTCTCACTCAAGGATATTCAGCAGGTAATTGCAGAAGGAGATAGGAACTCACCTCTGTCTGCAACAGTTCTGAAAAAAAATCTCTTAAACACCACAATTCAACAGGGGGATGTGTCCTGAAAGAGAAATGGGCTTCATTTTAGGTGGGTAAGTCAATCTCCATAGTAATTAGAGACAAAGTACATAAAGCACATCATGTGACATAGGACTCAATAAATGGTAGTTATCAGCATCATCATCATTATAATCATTATATGATAGTTGTTTTGTGATACAGCTAAAATTAAACAAAATTTAAGGATACCGGCCACCCCTAAATGAAATGTTAGGGCGAAATTCCAGGCTCTGACAAGCCAAGGCCCAGATAGAACCATAATGCAAGGTCCCCTTACATGGCACTACTATGCTGAGAGCTCGGCCCTGCCTGGAAGTGTCACCTACCTTATCAGTTGCACCATCACTCTAGTTAGCTACCTCATGCTGGGGAGTGTTTCTATGGTGTACAATAGGCCCGCTGAGAGAAAGAGTCTTTGATGCTATTTATTTGGGCTGAGATAGGTCTATGGCTGCCTACATGGGCAGCATTTCAGGGGTAGCACACAGGCTTTGAGATCTGGATGCAGCCCTACTCATGTCTTAGCTGCGTGAGCTTCGCAAGTTGCTTTATCCCTCCGAGACCCAGGTCTTGTATCTATAAAACAAGGTTGATGATACTTTGCAGGGTTTTTGTGAAAATTGGAGATAATATGTAGGAAGTATTCAGTACACCCTAAGTGCTATATAATGGTATTATTTAAACACTTCAACAGCATCCATTAGTGACCCCTATCTTGGAGGTTTTACTTGAGGCTTAAAAGAAAAAAATATGTAAAGTACCTAGTACATAATAGACCCTTAATAATTGGTAGACTATTATGTAAATTTCAAGGAATACAGTTATCGAATGGACTTCTTTAAGTGTAATTCTCAATTTGTAGTTAAGAGGCTTGGGTCTTGGATCTAGAGCTACTTAGCTGTGTGCTCTGGGTCTCAGTTTCCTCACTCGAAAATGACATATTTGCACAAATGAGAAGCCAAGATGTCTCTTTTTATAAATTGAAAAGGAAACTTTTTTACAATTAGCAAGGAAGGAGCTTTGGAATACTAGGGAACATTCTAGAAGCCTGGCTTAACACTACTAAGTTAGGGTCATTAAATTTTCAAAATGAATGAATTCATTAGGAATAAGAGAGGAAGAAAAATATGCATAGCTGAGTTAATTCATTCAGATATATTAGCTGTGCACCTGAGTCTTGGAGAAATGTCTTGCTCCTCTGAGCTCCTCCAAACGGGATTTTTGATGGAGTCTTACATGTTTTGCTTTCTTCTCACATCAAAACATTCCACGTACTTTGAGTTTAGATTCAGCCCTTCCTCCTGGTATTAAGGAAGCAGTGAATACATCACCATCAACCTTCTTTCTATCAATATGAGAGACCTACCTGCTGTTTTTTTTATTTTTATAAGAAGAACACCTTTTTGCAGCCAAAAGATTCAGCTTACCCTGAAAGAAACTTTCCTCTTAATTAAAAAGCTATTAACGACATGCTCTTTGAGTTAAATATTGGTGTTTGTGGGGGGAGGGGTGCGGGGAGAGGTTGGTGAATGAGAAAGTTCTGCTTTGGGGATTCTGATACAAAAACTATTAAGGGATTACATAGTTGCCTTAGCCCTGCATACATTCTTCATGATTCATTTATTTGTTCTCGTACGCTCAGTGCCTGGCACATAGTACAGGTATCTGCTAAAATGTTTGTCGAATTAGTAAATGAATAAGAGAAATGTCTTTTCATAGTCTCCAGTAAGGAAAATAGCATAAATAATCTTGAATGTGTTTCTGGTGGATTCTGTTTGAATAGAATTTAACTGGGCAGGGTACGTGGATTTTGGGAAACTGGGTTTAGGAGCAGTCAGGGAAGGGGAGATGCTAGCTTAGTACCTGCTGGGACCTCTTCCTTCAGACAGAAAAAGGGATGGCATAGTGTGAGGAGGTTAACAACCCACTGCTGTGGGCTTAGCATTCAGTCTCCAGCCCGAATAAGGCCTGTTGGCCTCCTCCAACCATAGTTGGGAATTGGGTATGCATGTGTGGGGAGGATGGGTAGGAATGGCTGAGCCTTGCCTGAGTTATTGGAAAGAAGCAAAGGTTGCAAAAACAAAAATAAAAACAAAAATGTTGAAACTAAAAATGTGTTTATATGTGGTATGAAGCAAGTGAATGACCCTTACACTTGCATTTGGTACTTGATGCCACTCTTTAAGGATGATGACTTTTCATACTGAAGATGCCCCTTCCTTTCTAGAGGACCAAGAACTTCGCTTTATTCCTGGCAGTGTGCATTGCTCATGGCAGCATGAAAAAAACAGAGTCCTGAGTATGAAGTAGAAAAAAGAATAGACTAGAAGTCATGGATCACTCGGTAAGCTGTGGGGCTTCTGGCAAATTAACCTCTCTGGGGCTCTATTAGAACATCTGCAAAGTGAGGCGTTTGGACTAGCTGATCTTTTTTATTCAGCAACATAAACTGGGCTGGGTGCTAGGCAGTAGGAGCTTGAGTTGAGTCACACACAGTCCTGGTTCACATTCTGGCTGATAAGAGCTGGAAGAGGAGTTAATTAAAAATACCAGCAGACACAGAGGAGGGGATAATTCATTCTGTTTGCTAGGGCTTGGGAGCTGATATTTGAAAAGTAGGAATTCTCCAGAAATGTATTAATTTTGTCATCATTCATTCATTTATTCAACAAATGTTGACACTATGGCAACTGTATACAAGGATGCCTACTTTCTATAAAGAATAGGGAAATAGTTATGAAGAAAGCAGACAAAATCTACTTTCAGTTTAATCTAAGCTGAAGCTGCTAGGGGAGGTTGGGAAAAGGTACTATTAGTTTTAGCTTTGAATGAATATTTAATATTGTTTCATTTCACTCTCCCAGTATACCCACAAAGAAGGCAGTATTCTCACTTTACAGTGAGAAACCTGAGGCCTAGAGGAGTGAAATCATTCACTGAGCTCATACTAATAAGTCATAAGGACTCAAGCCCACCCTTGCCTGTGTTAAGAGCGCCAGCATTTACCCGTATTGCAATTTTATGGCAGAAGTGGCTTCCTAGGCCACTGGGTGAGTGAACACTTGTTTCACCTTCCCAACACTCCTTCTTTGAGGAACAGTGCACCTGTTTTCTTCTGGAGAGCTAAGCCCTCCCATTCTCAATTCAGTCCTATAAAGAGGAGCTCTCATCCCTCCTACTGGTGTCAGAGGCAAGGTCATGATGTGAGCTTAATGTATCAGACCACATGTCCTTCTAGGCACACTAATTGGCCCAACCAGTGATGGGCACAGGACCAAGCTGTACCAATTGGTATCAATGCCTGGACTTTTGCTGGAAATATTGGAAAAGGGTCTTGTTTTTTTCCCTGGGATTGTTAAACTGTAGACTGTAAGCCTAGAGTAGCTGATGTTCTCCAGAAGGGGTGAGGGAGCCTGCCTGAAAATGAAGCTTAATAGAGAAGTCTATTAGTTCATTCTCACATTGCTATAAATAAATACCTAAGACTGGATAATTTATAAGAAAAGAGGTTTAATTGGCTCATGGTTCTTCAGGCTGCACAATCATGGGGGAAGGTGAAAGGAGAGCAGGCTTCTCTCATAGTTGGAGCAGGAGGAAGAGAGATAGAGAGTGGGGAGGGAGGTTTTGTTGTAGGACTTTTCCTTTAGTTCAGCTAAGAGCTGGGTTCTTGTCACATGGCCATGAGAGATCAGGCTTGCAGACACTTTGAAGGGTGAGAATAAATGGAAATTATTGGGCAAAAGGGAAAAAAACCCCAACAGGGACCTTCTACAAAGCCAGAACCCTGCTAGTGTGCTTCCCGCCTCGCAGACTGAATCCCACGTTCCGCCCAGGAAGAGGAGGGGCCAGGCTCCTTCCGGCTGCAAACAGCACCAACTTCCCGAGGCTCCACCCCAGTGTGCACCCCTCCCAGTGCGCAGGCCATTTGGAGTTTCTCTGGGGACCCCTTTACACTTGGCTGTCTCGGTTTCATACACTTTTAAATGGCCAGATCTCTCGAGAACTTGCTCACTATTTTGAGGACAGCACCAAGGGGACTGTGCCGAACAATTCATGAGAAATTTGCCCCCATGATTTAAATCACTTCCCACCAGGCCCTACTGCTAACATTGGAGATTATAATTCAAAATGAGATTTGGGCAGTGACACACATCCAAATCACATCAAGAGGAAAGCAGAATCAGAGCAACAATTTCCAGAAAACATTGTTGGAGGCCTTGGATCTAATTTTGCCTGAAACAGACACTTATTCCTGTGCTTTCATTTCTATGAGCTAATACATTATTCTTTTTGCTGTTAATGTAGTCTGGGTTATTATTACTTGCAATCTAAGCATCTGGAAGAATAAAGCCTCCAAGAGAGTGCAGAGAATGTTTATTTCTCTTTCTCCCTAGTGTGTTCTTCACAGTACCTGCAAAAGTCTCTTCCAACTTCACTTAAACTTTTCTTCTTGGAGGTAAAGACGACATGGTTTTTTGCTCTGCTGTGTCTCAGAACTCTGTCCCCAGGGTCATATTTCTATATATGAGGTGATGCCAGGCTTCGCATGCTCAAGTATGGATTGGGCAGCCCTCCTTACTGAGTGTTAACCAACATCTCTCCCTCTGTCCTCTCCAGCGCCTCTCTATCCAGTTCTGGCTCCTTTTCTCACCATGCTGTGACCCCAGACAAGCTCTGTCTAACACTGAGGATGTCATGCTCAGAGTCTATATGACTGCTCTACAGTGGCAGCATGAATGAAGGCTGAGGATGACGAGAGGGGACAGCTTCTTCCCTGATCCTAGTTTCCAGTAATGTTTTTTCCAGACTCAGAGTCCCAGAATCTCACCTCTGGAGAGCCTGCCAGATGTAGGCTAATCTTTATAAGCTGAGAGTCAAAGGAGCCCTTACTATCTTTTTATTAGGAATGAGAGAGGTTGTTGGGTGCTGCATATGACTTTACCTGGCCTCACCATCTGTCTCACTGCTGACCTCTGGCACCCAGTCTGATTGTTCCATTTTTTTTCATTTAGAGCTCCATCCTCCAGGGTCATCAGAGCTCATTTATTCAAGGGAATGGGGTGACTCTTCTGCTTCCTGTTCGTGTTTCCTGACTGCTCCCAGACAAACTAGTATCTGAATTGCTAGGTATACCATTGCCGTATGCTAACAGGAGATATCCTCTTTCCCATCACCAGAGCAAAATGATAGGTGTTTTCACTTCATTGGGTCTTTAAGTTTTGCCCAAGAAATGATCCACTTGGGTTTGAGCAGTACCTTCTTTAAACTTATGGCCTATGGAGTCCCAATCAGATAATTATCTGAGGTGCAAGGAGTCCTGCCTGTATTGACTAGCACAGCTTATGCAGGGTCTCCACCTTGACCTTGGATGGTTTGGCATCCTCCTCCTCACCATCAGAAGGGATCTTCCTCTTCAAGCCAAGTCTGGTGTTGAATATTGCAGCAAGTGTTTTATTGTGGGACACCCACAAGCATGTGTTGGAGGCTCTTAAGTGTACAGCTCTCAGTAACAGAACCACCAGCCTCAATATTTAAGCAGAGACTGTTAATCTACCGTCTGGAAAGTGTTGGGCATCTGAACTGCACATCCTGGAGACCTGAGGCATTCGGCCCCCAAAAACAAAGCACTGTTCAACTTGAGGACATGAATGAGTTAAACATGGGTCTCTATGACATTCTCTCCAACAACCATCTCTTTCCACCTTGATCCCTGCCTGTGTGGTCCTTGAACCAGGGATGAATTTTTCTCTTCTTGCTGTTGCATTCTCTGAGACCAGTCTCAGCTTTTATTAAGAAAGAGCTTTGCGGGCCAGGCGCGGTGGCTCACACCTGTAATCCCAGCACTTTGGGAGGCCAAGCCGGGTGGATCACGAGGTCAGGAGATCGAGACCATCCTTGCTAACACGGTAAAACCCCGTCTCTACTAAAAATACAAAAAATTAGCCAGGCATGGTGGCGTGTGCTGTAGTCCCAGCTGAGGAAGGAAAATCGCTTGAACCCAGGAGTTGGAGGTTACAGTGAGCCGAGATCGCACCACTGCACTCCAGTCTGGGTGACAGAGCAAGACTCTGTCTCAAAAAAACAAAAACAAAAACAAAAACAAAATCAGAGTTTTGTAAAACGCCATTGACAACAAATCCAATTCCAATGCCTGCGTGAGTACATGAGTCTGAGCTCTAGGGGGGGCTCCCTGGCAGCATTTGGTCTTGACGAACACCTCCAAAATAAATTCACTCTAGAAGTCTGACATCACTTTGTAAGAATGAAGCCATCCTTTTCAGAAATACTGTGTAGAGAGTAGCTTGCAGATGAAACTCCGCAATGCCTGGGAGGGAAGTCTGAATGGAATATGAGATTAAAAGAGAGTCAGTGGGTCCTAGAAAGAAGGAATCCTGCATGGTAGGCCATATTCTTTAGTAGGGCTTGATAATAGTGAGGGAGGACACAACTTTTTCTCTGCCCTCTTAATGTTGTGACTGAGACCTATGAATTAAGCTGACAAAAGACAGATTAATAATGGAAAATCATTTAAATTTTATTTGACATTTATATTTGTATGTGGCACAGGAAGGGGGCCTTCATAGAAAAAAAAGTGAAAACCTCAAGGAAGTGGCGAGATTTGGGGGCTTATGGTACCATCATAACAAAGGGCAATAAATTGTGGGGAAGTGACTAGACAAAGAAAAGGCATTTGGGCTTCTAGGGGTGGCAAATTGAGGGGGAAAAACCTAGGAAATATATGGGAGAAATGAATGGACAATAAGGGTTATTTCCATAAGGTTTATTTGTGCAGACTCATGTCAGAGTTGACTTCTTATCTCCAGTGATAAGAATGTTTTCTTCTTCCTAGTATTGGAAAGACAAATTTCTCACAGAAAATTTATACACTGCTTTTAGGCAGAAAGGAGGAGGGCAGAGAGCCCTTCCTGCATTGGCTGTTTCTTAATTGTCTTCACCTGAAAATGGCATATTTTGGGATGGCATGTTCTAATCTTCAGTTCCAAGAGTAGCATCCTGATACCTACCATGAAACAAACTATGGGAAAAACCTTTGTGTGGCCTGAAAGTTCTGTTATACTGGATCCCAAAACCCCATAATATTTAAGATGTTGTGCATCCTTCCTAAGTGAGTTAGAAAGGATACAATAAATAGGTGGGTTTTCCTTTCCAACAGGCATTGTTGAAACTCTGAGACTAGTGTCATAGCTCTGCCCCCTTGACTGGGGCAGAGGTCCAAGCCAGTGTGGGTAGCAGCCTGCTTGCAGAGAGGAACAAGGCTGCAGAGTGGTGCCTCCACAGCAACACAGACTCAGGGTGAGAGGCAGCCCAGGCTCACTGTTGGCACATGTAAGACACATCCTGGTGATTCCCAGGAAAATGTGGAGCAGAGGAGAAAAACTGTGAGAACTGAAATTCTTGACTGGGCAAATGGATGCTTAGGCCTAGGGAGTTTCGGATATCAATATTCATGCGATCGCATTCGACTCACCCTGGGGAGGCTAAGGAGCATCTGGTCTCATGGTGGCTGGGGAGGGTGTCTTGTGAGGAACCTGTTAATTTTCCACAAAGTGTGAATTTGCACCAGTCTAAGATGCAAATCATTTGTCTCCTTGCCTTTCTCCTTTACATCAGTCTCAGCGCCCCGTCACTGGAGGGATGGTGGAACGAGGGGAAAAGAACTGTGCTGAGCTCAGTTGCTCTTGGGAGGGGCCTGCCACAGTCAAAATAGGGAACCTCCACCAGGACTGTCAAGCCACAGGCGACAATAGACTTCTGGAAGTGTTTGGTAGCGTAGCTTTAAGGAACCAGCAAGGAAAAGGACCCTGCGGTAAATGTCAGGGGTGCCCTAATTTATTTCTCTAAAAGCCCCAAATCCCCCATTACTAACTTCTCTACCGAGGCCTAAAAGACCTCTATTAAAATGCAAATGGATTTGCTAAAGACTTTCCATTAAGCCATTACTAACAATTAATGCCTTAGCTGCCCCTCCTTTTTTTAGGTAGGAATACCGTAGGGAGTTGGGACATAAGGCAGCTAAATTTTGATGGGAGAGAGTGAGAACCTGATCTACCCTCTCCATCCGAGTTACTTGACATTTGCTCTGTAGACTGGGAAGAGGACAGGTGGTTGGTGTGGCTTTCTGTGGGTCATAGGCATCCCTGTATTTCAGGCTTCCTGGAGTGTCCGGCAGGTACCTCTCCATTCAAGACGGGTGTAGCTGTTGCTCTAGAGCTCTGTCCATAACCAAGCTGTCTCTCCCTTGGCTCCCAGAAGATCTCTTGCCCATCCTACACTACCTGACACACTTGACACCAGATGAGTTCCAGAACAGTAGGGGGAATTTCTTCCGTACCAGACCAGGCTCACGGAGGGCCTCACGTGTGACCTAGAACAAATTGTCCTTACTGACTCCATGGTCAGAGAGGCCCAGACACCTCTCCCTACATACTTAGGCACACTAGAGATACCATTTATCCCAGAAGCAACAGGTGACCCCATTAAATGGCAGCAGTGAGCAGCAAGGTTTTGCCAGCAGGACAAGACCCAGTAGGACTTGATCTCTGCATGTGACCTATACTTCCAGCTTTCCAAAAGTGGTGCATCTCAATCTCTTTTTTTCTTGATAATGGATAATGAGGCTTCTTAATTCAAGGCAATTCAGTCATATGAGTCTAAAACGCAGCCTTTTTTGGGTAACAACAAAAAGTCAATAATTTGAGGATTCTTCCTTTAACTCTTATTTCCTTCTCTGAGGGCGTGCTGTAAGTTTCTGACAGGTTTGTCACTTCTCCTGTCCCTCAGGGAAGAGAGTCTCATCCCAGCTGTCCTTGTTCTCACTGGCCTCACTTGACACGTGGCCATCCCCTTCTGGCCTGGAGTGACAGCCTCTATTCCAGCTGCTGATACCCATGGCTCTGCCCTGGCCTGTGTCCAGCCCCCTAGCCTGCCATGCTCTGTCCCCTGTCTGATGATGTCCACAGCTCTTGGGGGTCCCTATGTTCCTGGGAGGCTGATCTTAGGGTCCCCTCTGCCAACCGTTGCTGTCCTATTCTATTACTCAGACGGATTGTAGTCTCCTAGCTACATCTTGGATGCCATGCAAAACCTTTTTTGTTCTGGAATTCCCATAAACCTAATAGGATCACTCTGTTTCTGTTTGGGGTTTTTTTGTTTTTCATTTTTGCAAACACATCCTGTACCCATAAGTCCAAGTCTTAAAGAAACCCCCAGGCTCCAACTCCTGTGATCCCTTCAAACCTTCCATGTCTTACCACCTCCTTCAACTCATCTGCTTTGGGGCTGGAAGGGTATTGCTTGGGTATTGCTTCTTTCCCATTGGGTTTTGAGTCCCTGCAGACTTTTAAGCATTTGTTATTTAAAGCCCAGGTGTCGGCTGGGTGCAGTTGCTCATTCCTGTAATTTACCCAGCACTTTGGGAGGCCGAGGCAGGTGGATCACCTGAGGTCAGGAGTTTGAGACCAGCCTGGCCAACATGGTGAAACCCAATCTCTACTAAAAATATAAAACATTAGCAGGGTGTGGTGGTGGATGCCTGTCATCCCAGCTACTCGGGAGGCTGAGGCAGGAGAATCACTTGAACCCGGGAGGCGAAGGTTGCAGTGAGCCAAGATCGCGCCACTGCATTCCAGCCGGGGTAACAAGAGCGAAACTTCATCTCAACAAAAACCCGCCAAGGTGTTGGGATTTAGAAAACCCTTTTCTGTTTCAGACACCTGGCTCTTCACAATAAAAACCATGGCTTTCAAGACTATGGGCTCTGCCATAGACTTAAAAAGTCATCTTGGCCAGGCGCGGTGGCTCACACCTGTAATCCCAGCACTTTGGGAGGCCAAGGAGGGTGGATCACAAGGTCGTGAGATCGAGACCATCCTGGCTAGCACGGTGAAACCTCATTTCTACTAAAAATACAGAAAATTAGCTGGGCATGGTGGCGGGCGCCGGTAGTCTCAGCTACTCCGGAGGCTGAGGCAGGAGAATGGCGTGAACCCAGGAGGCGGAGCTTGCAGTGAGCCGAGATGGCGCCACTGCACTCCAGCCTGGGCGACAGAGCAAGACTCTGTCTCAAAAAAAAAAAAAATCGTCTTAATGGCTAATAAGCCAGGATTGTTTTCATTGTTGTTTCAATGTCACCCCTACCCCAAGGGCAGTGCATGTACAAAACTCTCACTGCTGCTTGGATGGTAAGAAAAGGTAGGGGCTAAGGGGATTAAAAATTCATTCCCGGCTTCATTTCATTTGTTGAGCACATCCTTACTTTCTGATATAATAAGATGCTACAGGCTCATTTTGCATTTCCCCTGCTTCAACCCTGGAATCCACCATTTCTCTAAAGTAATCTGGTTTTTTCACTGGAAAGTGTTTTTTTAGAAACTAAGATCTGGACACTGGGTGTGCTTGTCAATACTGAGATGTATTACTTCTAAGCCCTCAAAGCTGGATGAGACAGTTAGGTAATATATGTTGTATACTAACCCATGTACACACATGTATCTATTATTGTTTTTGTATCTATCCATTTTATATATATATAAAGCTAAATGAGATTTCACAATAATACTTTCACCTCTTATCCAGTACCACAAGATTTAGTTTATCCTTTTCTTGCTTCCAATACTTTTTTTTTTTTTTGAGACAGAATCTTGCACAGTGGCTCAGGCTAGAGTGCAGTGGCGTGTGATCTCAGCTCACTGCAACCTCCCCCTCGTGGTTTCAAGCGATTCTCCTGCTTCAGCCTCCCGAGTAGCTGGGACTACAGGCGCCCGCCACCACGGCTGGCTAATTTTTTGTATTTTTAGTAGAGACGGGGTTTCACCATGTTGGCCAGGCTGGTCTCGAGTTCTTGATCTCAGGTGATCCACCTGCTTCAGCCTCCCAAAGTGCTGGGATTGCAGGCATGAGCCACCGTGCCCAGGACCATTAAATTTTTTTTTTTTTTGAGACAGATTCTCACTCTGTCGCCCGGGCTGGAGTGCAGTGGTGCGATCTCAGCTCACTGCAAGCTCCACCTCCCGGGTTCACGCCATTCTCCTGCCTCAGCCTCCCGAGTAGCTGGGACTACAGGTGGCTGCCACCACGCCTGGCCAATTTTTTTGTATTTTTTAGTAGAGACAGGGTTTCACTGTGTTAGCCAGGATGGTCTCGATCTCCTGACCTCGTGATCTGCCCGCCTCGGCCTCCCAAAGTGCTGGGATTACAGGCGTGAGCCACCGCGCCCGGCCCCATTAAATAATTTTTAAATGTTTAACTGACACTGCACTCCTGGGATAAACTCCACTTTAGTCATGTGTGTTATCCTTTTAATATGCTGCTGGACTTCTCTTATTTATTTATGTATTTATTTTATTTAGAGGCAGGGTCTCATTCTGTCATCCCAGCTGGAGTGTAGTGGTGCAATCATAGCTCACTGCAGCCTTGAACCCTTGGGCTTAAGCGATCCTTTCATCTCAGCCTCCCTAGTAACTGAGACTACAGTCATGTGCCACCACACCCAGCTAATTTTAGTGTTTTTAGTAAAGACGGGGTTTTGCCATGTCGGCCATGCTGGTCTTGAATTCCTGGCCTCAAGTGATCTGCCCGCCTTGGCCTCCCAAAGTGCTGAGATTACAGGCGTGAGCCACTGCACCCACCCACAATTAATTTTAAAGTATTCTCGTTACTTGAAAAAGAAAATCTGTACCCTTAGCTTCCTGGCCCCCACAAAATTCCTTCCGGCAAACCCCCACCCTAAACAACTACTAATCTGTTATTTTTGTCTGTAATCTTTCTGTTCAGTAATCTTTCTGTCTCTGTAGATTTGCCTATTCTGGACATTTCATATTAATGAAATCGCACAACCTGTGGTGCTTTATACGTGGCGTCTTTCATTCAACATACTTTTTTTTCAGTTTCATCCACGTTGTAGCACGTATTAGCACTTCATTTGTTTGTATTTTTGAGTAATATTTCATCATGTGGATATACCACATTTTATGGATATTTGGATTATTTCCAGCTTTTTGGTTATTATGGATAGTGCTGCTATAACCACTCATATACAAGCTTTTCTGTGAGCGCATGTTCTCATTTCTCTTGAGTGTATACCTAGGAGTAGATTTGCAGGATCACAGGGTTAACTCGATGTTTCACCATTCCAGGACTGCCAAACTGTTTTCCAAAGTGCCTGCACTATTTTACTTCCTCCTCAGCAGTGTATAAGGGTTCCGATTTCTCCACAGCCTCATTAACACTTGCTATTATCTTTTTCATTATCAGTAAGTGGCATCTCATTCTGGGTTTGATTTGCATTTCTCTCATGACTAATGATGTTGAGCATCTTTTCATGTACTTATCGGCCATTTGTATATTTTCTTTGGCGAAATGTGCATTTGCTTCACGTATTTTTAAAAACCATTTTATCGATATACATATTTAAGGTATACAACTTGATGAGTTTGAAATAAGTATATACCAATAAAAACGTCACCACAATGAATGCCATAAACATATTCATTACTTCAAAAAGTTTGCTCCCTCTCTCTTCATTTCTAATTCTTATGTTTTGTGATAAGGACACTTAACATAAGATCTATTTCCAGTAAATCTTTAAGTATGTAATACAGTGTTGTTAACTATAGTCACTATGCTGTACGGGAGGTCTCTAGGACTTATCCCTCTGGCATAGCTGAAGCTTTGCACCCAATGAGCAATGCCTGCTTATTTCCTCCTCCCCCTAGCCGTTGGCAACCACCATTCTACTCTCTGCTTCTCAGTTTGAATATTTTAGATTCCTTATGTAAGTGAGATCATGTAGTATTTGTCCTACTGTGTCCGGCTTCTGTAACTTAGTATATTTGCTGCAAATGGAAGGATTTCCTTTTTATTTTATTTTATTTTAATTTTTTTTGAGACCGAGTCTCACTCTGTTGCCCAAGCTGGAGTGCAGTGGCGTGATCTAGGCTCACTGCAAGCTCTGCCTTCTGGGTTCACGCCATTCACCTGCCTCAGCCTCCCAAGTAGCTGGGACTACAGGTGCCCGCCACCACGCCTGGCTAATTTTTTTTTTTTTGTATTTTTAGTAGAGATGGGGTTTCACCGTAGCCAGGATGGTCTCGATCTCCTGACCTTGTGATCCGCCGGCCTCAGCCTGCCAAAGTGCTGGGATTACAGGCGTGAGCCACTGTGCCAGGCCAGGATTTCCTTTTTTAAAAAGGCTGAATGATGTTCCATTGTACTTATATGCCACATTTTCTTTATGTATTCATCCGTGGTGGAAAAAAAATTTTTTTAAGCATCTCTTTCAATCTTTGCAGATTGGCTTTGTGCTGGGGCATTCCTTCAACACCTAACCAGGATATTAACAACTCTGTCTTAGCCTTCACTTCTTGATAACCCTGGACCTAGAGATCTTCCAAAGGAAAAAGCTTAGAGTCTTCTCAGATCTTTCCTGAATGCGTGACCTGCCCTGGGTATGTGCATGACATTTGAAATCCCCAATAAACACAAGTATTTTTTGAATGTCCTGATTTCCCAAAGAAACTCTCCCAGATTTTCCTCCCAGGCTTTATGTAATATATTGTATGTCTGAACCACAACTTTTTGTCCCAGGGAGCTGTGGGTTTTTTGGTCATCTCAGAATGTTTTCAAGCAATGCCTGCCCCTTTTCTACCTTGAGTGGATTCAGACTTGGGCAAAACAGACAAATGCCTCATTTTAGTCTTTCAGATCGTTTCTGACCGGTTAGAATAGACAAACAAAGTCATTTGTGAATAAGGTCTGCCTTGCTCCCCCTGGAACCTGGGACCTGGGTCCTAAATTGGGAAAGTGGACTACTATCTTCAGGATCACCATCAAGCTGATGAAGGGGTGGGGCAAGGGCAAGTGAAAATGCCACAGCACTTTTCTGTCACTTTGAAGTTGCCCTTTCTTCATTTCAGTGCTTTCCTGATTGATATAAGTCTTTTACTTTTTCCAGAGTTCTGGCAAAGTTTCTGCTGCTTTTTCTCCATGTTTCTGTAGAGGGACAGGAGTTTGGAGCTGTCTACTCTGCCATTTTCCTGATGTCACTCCACTTCTGAGTCTTTCCTATCTTTGTGGATAGCAGAGATGTCGATCTTGGATATGATACCCTGTAAGGATGGGGTCCTTCATGATGTGATATACAACTTAATATTCATTATATGGTTTTATGTCCCCAACATGTCTAGTAACCAAGGAGTGGACATAGGAGCGCCCCACTTGCTAGCACTCTCAGTGACACACTTGGGGAATCTGTGTTTGTGTCTACAGCTCTGTGAGCTGAAGTCTTGGACTCTGTGAGTGGCAGTGTGGAAAGTGGGGGAGGCATTTCCACCAAGTGATACAGTAAGAGTTTCACTAAACACAAAGCTATGGCTGCTTCCTAGACAGTCCATGTGCTTGTAACTGGCAAGCAGAGTTAGCATTCTGGAAAGAGGTGATTGCCTGTAATCGTCATTAGGAAGAAAGGATGTTGCCAGATAATAATAGGAAGGAGCAATCTATTTGGTACTCAGATGATTCATGCTGTCTCTTGGTACTTGCATGTTTAGATATAACTATGTAAGTGTTAACAACCACTGCCTCATAAAGGCATAGTAAGCAGGGGCTCAGACCCCATTAGGCAAGAAGAGCAGGATCAACCCACCAGGCAAACAACCTAGACCAGCAAAAGTGCTAGCCAGAGGATGAGACAAGTATCTGTCTCTGCATGGGGTACAACTACAATAGCAGGGGCTATGGTTTGTCCTTTCCCATTGACCCTTCTCTTGTACATTCCCCCAGGACTGGTGACCAGTTAGAAACATGGAGCAGCTCTACCTGGATGGAATGAACTTTAAGAAGCAGGTGGATCTGAGCAATGTACACATGGGTGGCTTGTGGATGTTGCTGGCACCCTGCCTAAACATTCATCCTCCAATTGCCTTGAGTTGGAAGTGCACAGTTGCCCTTTTCCCCAGAGAACTGACTTTACTGAAACAGAAGGCCCCCTTCCACCTCACACCCTTGGCTTAAGGGCACAAAAGGCCCCTGGTCTTGAGGTAGGACTAACTCTGGAGGGCAATTCGCCCTCCAGAGCTTCCCTGGGACGGGGTGGGGTGGTGAAGCCGGCCTCCAGCTGAGACCACAACCTTGCTGAGCTTCTTGTCTCCTGCCCCTCTCACTCTTCTGAGAATGACCCTAATTAAATCATTTGAACCACGGCCTTCTCAGGGTCAGCTTCTAAGGAACCGGATACAGAATAGGCCCATAAAACCAACACAATGGTGAACTTTATAGTCTGCAAATTCTATCTCAGTAAGGCTGTTGTATTTTTTTTTTAAATACTTAGTAGTTATTTACAGTAACTACATTTTTTTAAGTTCTACCTCATCAGGGTATACGTTCCTGGGAACCACTGGTCAGGTCAAACATCTTACGTTGAACATCTAAGTATTGCTGTTTAAAGGGGAAATGTGCTTGTTCTTGAGCTCCCAAATTAATAGGTAATTGAATTCTTTTGAAAACACTAAAATCCACTGAAATGGCCTCCAATATAGTGAACTGAGAGTAAACATGGGCTACCCTGCAACAGGTCAAGGCAGCTACCCCTCATTGATAAGGGTGATGATTTGCAGATTCTTTTGTCTTTTTGCTCCGAACACACTTCAGAGCCACAAAGCACATACATTCACTCAATGTTTATGTAATTCAGCCTTTACTGTAAAAAAGGAAACAATAAAAACAAAACCCTATTAATAAACACAATGCAAACAATGCCCGAGATTATCATAAAAACATACTAGCAAGCCACAAGTACCAGAGAGGGGTGAACAGGCATATCTGCTAGCTCTCCTCTGGCAGTCCTCAGCCTCCCACAGGAGGCACAAGGTCCAAACTATTCCTCAAAAAAAGGGACAGCCTCCTTATGCTGAAATAGGAACTTTAAAGGAAGCTCTTCTTGTAGTCCAAATGGATGTACCTTGTGGTATGGCTGTAAGGACTCGATATTACCACTTGAGTATTCCTAACTATAGCTAGGCCTGTCACCTGCTGTTCCTGTGATCTCAGCTTTACCTAGAAGAGCTCTTGAAAGAGAGTCGGTACACAGAAATCTGGAAGGAATAGCTATCTGCTCAAAAACGTTTGTTTAAAAACAGATGATTGGGGCTGGGTGCGGTGGCTCATACCTGTAAATCCCAGCACTTTGGGAGACCGAGGCAGGCGGATCACGAGGTGAGGAGACCGAGACCATCCTGGGCAACATGGTGAAACCCGGTCTCTACTAAAAATACAAAAATTAGCTGAGCTACTATACAGATAGGGCTGTAGATATTTCCCTGTTTATACAGACAGCAGTGTAGATATTTCTATGTTTATAGAGATAGTGGTGTAGATATTTTCATGTTTATACAGACAGCGGTGTAGATATTTCCATGTTTATAGAGATAGCGGTGTAGATATTTCCATGTTTATAGAGATAGTGGTGTAGATATTTCCATGTTTATAGAGATAGCGGTGTAGATATTTCCATGTTTATAGAGATAGTGGTGTAAATATTTCCATTTTTATACAGATAGCAGTGTAAATATTTCCGTGTTTATAGAGACAGCAGTGTAGATATTTCAATGTTTATAGAGATAGCTGTGTAAATATTTCAATGTTTATACAGATAGCCGTGTAAATGTTTACACGTTTATAGAGATAGCGGTGTAGATATTTCCACGTTTATACAGATAGCGGTGTAGATATTTCCATGCTTACAGTGATAGCGGTGTAGATATTTCAACATTTATACAGATAGTGGTGTAGATATTTCCCAATTTATAGAGATAGCGTTGTAGATATTTCCATATTTATAGAGATAGCGATGTAAATATTTCCATGTTCATACAGATAGCCGTGTAAATGATTACACGTTTATGGAGATAGCGGTGTAGATATTTCCACGTTTATACAGAGAGTGGTGAAGGTATTTCCACGTTTATAGAGATAGTGGTGTGGATATTTCCACGTTTATACAGACAGCGGTGTGGATATTTCCACGTTTATACAGATAGCGGTGTAGATATTTCCATGTTCATACAGATAGCGGTGAAGATATTTCCAAGTTTATCGAGATAGCGGTCTAGATATTTGCATGTTTATACAGATAGCGATGTAGATATTTCCACGTTTATACTTATAGCGCTGTGGATATTTCCGTTTTTATAGAGATAGAGGTGTAGATGTTTCCACGTTTATAGAGATAGCAGAGTAGATATTTCCATGTTTATACAGATAGAGGTGTAGATATTTCCACGTTTATAGAGATAGTGGTGTAGATATTTCCATGTTTATAGAGACAGCTGTGTAGATATTTCGACGTTTATAGAGATTGCGGTGTAGATATTTCCATGTGTATGGAGACAGCGGTGTAGATATTTCCACGTTTATAGAGATAGCGGTGTAGATATTTCCATGTTTATAGACACAGCGGTGTAGATATTTCCATGTTTATGCAGATAGCGGTGTAGATACTTCCATGTTTATAGAGACAGCGGTGTAGATATTTCCACGTTTATACAGAGAGCGGTGTAGATATTTCCTTGTTTATAGAGACAGCGGTGAAGGTATTTCCAAGTTTATACAGATAGCGGTGTTGATATTTCCATGTTTATAGAGATAGCCGTGTAAATATTTCCATGTTTATACAGATAGTGGTGTAAATATTTTGATGTTTATAGACATAGTGGTGTAGATTTTCCTTTATAGAGACAGCGGTGTAGATATTTCCGTGTTTATAGAGATAGCCGTGAAGATATTTCCATGTTTGTAGAGATGGCTGTGTAAATATTTCCATGTTTATACTGATAGCGGTGTAAATATTTCCATGTTTATTGAGATAGCGGTGTAGATATTTCCATGTTTATACAGATAGCAGTGTAGATATTTCAATGTTTATAGAGATAGCGGTGTAGATATTTCCACGTTTATACAGATAGTGCTGTAGATATTTCCACGTTTACAGAGATAGCGGTGTAGATATTTCCACGTTTATAAAGATAGCGGTGTAGATATTTGCAGGTTTATAGAGATAGCGGTGTAGATATTTCTATGTTTATACAGATAGCGGTGTAGATATTTCCACGTTTATACTGGTAGCGGTGTAGATATTTCCACGTTTATAGAGATAGCGGTGCAGATATTTCCAAGTTTATAGAGATAGCGGTGTAGATATTTCCATGTTTACAGAGACGCCTGTGTAGATATTTCCCCATTTAAACAGATAGCGGTGTAGATATTTCCTTGTTTATACAGATAATGGTGTAGATATTTGCATGTTTATAGAGACAGCAGTGTAGATATTTCCATGTTTATACAGATAGCAGTGTAGATATTTCCATGTTTATATAGACAGCGGTGTAGATATTTCTATGTTTATAGAGATAGCGGTGTAGATTTTTTCATGTTTATAAAGACAGCGGTGTAGGTATTTCTATGTTTATAGAGACAGCGGTGAATATATTTCCACGTTTATAGAGATAGCGGTGTAGATATTTCCTCGTTTATAGAGATAGCGGTGTAGATATTTGCACGTTTATAGAGATAGCGGTGTAGATATTTGCACGTTTAGATAGCGGTATAGATATTTCCACGTTTATTCAGATAGTGCTGTTGATATTTCCACGTTTATAGAGGTAGTGGTGTAGATATTTCCATGTTTATAGAGATAGCGGTGTAGATATTTCCATGTTTATAGAGATGGCTGTGTAAATAATTTCATGTTTATACAGATAGCGGTGTAAATATTTCCATGTTTATTGAGATAGTGGTGTAGATATTTCCATGTTTATATAGATAGCGGTGTAAGTATTTCCATGTTTATAGAGATGGCTGTGTAAATATTTCCATGTTTATACAGATAGCGTTGTAAATATTTCCATGTTTATTGAGATAGCGGTGTAGATATTTCCATGTTTTTAGAGAAAGCGGTGTAAATGTTTCCATGTTTATACAGATGGTGGTGTAATTGTTTACACGTTTACAGAGATAGCAGTGTAGATATTTCCACGTTTATACAGATAGCAGTGTAGATAGTTCCACGTTTACAGAGATAGCGGTGTAGATATTTCCACGTTTATACATATAGCGGTGTAGATATTTCCACGTTTAGATAGCGGTATGGATATTTCCATGTTTATACACATAGTGCTGTAGATATTTCCACGTTTATAGAGAGAGAGGTGTAGATATTTCCATATTTATAGAGATGGCTGTGTAAATATTTCAATGTTTTTACTGATAGCGGTGTAAATATTTCTATGTTTATTGAGATAGCGGTGTAGATATTTCCATGTTTATAGAGATAGCGGTATAAATGTTTCCATGTTTATACAGATAGTGGTGTAAATGTTTACACGTTTACAGAGATAGCAGTGTAGATATTTCCATGTTTATAGAGATAGCGGTGTAGATATTTCCGAGTTTATACAGATAGTGCTCTACATATTTCCACGTTTACAGAGATAGTGGTGTAGATATTTCCACGTTAATAAAGATAGTGGTGTAGATAGTTCCACGTTTATAGAGTTAGCGGTGCAGATATTTCCACGTTTATACAGATAGAGGTGTAGATATTTCCACGTTTGTAGACATAGCGGTTTAGATATTTCCACGTTTATACAGATAGCGGTGTAGATATTTCCACATTTATACAGATGGCGGTGTTGATATTTCCACATTCATTGAGACAGCGGTGTAGATATTTCCACGTTTAAAGAGACAGCGGTGTAGATATTTCCATGTTCACAGAGACAGCGGTGTGGATATTTCCACGTTTATAGAGATAGCGGTGTAGATATTTCCATGTTTATAGAGACAGCGGTGTAGATATTTCCACGTTTATAGAGATTGCGGTGTAGATATTTTCATGTTTATAGAGATAGCGGTGTAGATATTTCCTTGTTTATAGAGATAGAGGTGTGGATATTTTCATGTTTATTGAGAAAGGGGTGTAAGTAATTCCATGTTAATACTGACAGCTGTGTAAATATTTCCATGCTTATAGGGACAGCGGTATAGATATTTCCATGTTTATACAGATAGCGGTGTAAATATTTCCATGTTTATTGTGATAGCGGTGTAGATATTTCCATGTTTATAGAGATAGCGGTGTAAATGTTTACACATTTACAGAGATAGCAGTGTAGATGTTTCCATGTTTATAGAGATAGTGGTGTACATATTTCCATGTTTATAGAGACGGCTGTGTAAATATTTCCATGTTTATACTGATAGCGGTGTAAATATTTCCACGTTTATTGAAAGAGCGGTGTAGATATTTCCATGTTTATAGAGATAGCTGTGTAAATATTTCCATGTTTATACGGGTAGTGGTGTAAATGTTTACACATTTACGGAGATAGCGGTGTAGATATTTCCAAGTTTATAAAGATAGCGGTGTAGATATTTCTGTGTTTACACAGATGACGGTGTTGATATTTCCATGTATTCACAGATAGCGGTGTAGATATTTCCAAGTTTATACAGATGGCAGTGAAGATATTTCCATGTTTATAGAGTTGGCGGTGTAGATAATTCCATGTTTATAGAGATGGCGGTGTACATACTTTCATGTTCATACTGGTGGTGGTGTAGGTATTTCCATGTTTATAGAGATGGCGGTGAAGATATTTAAATGGTTATAGAGATTGCGGTGTAAATACTTCCATGTTTCTACAGATGGCGCTGTAGTTATTTTCATGTTCATACAGATAGCGGTGTAGATATTTCCAGGGTTATAGAGATTGTGGTGTAGCTATTTCCTTGTTTATACAGAAAACGGTGTAGATATTTCCATGTTTATAGAGATAGTGGTGTATGTATTTCCATGTTTGTAGTGATAGCGGTGTAGATATTTCCATGTTATTACAGATAGCGGTGTAGATATTTCCATCTTTATACAGATGGCGGTGTAGATACTTAAATGTTCATACAGATGGCGGTGTAGATATTCCCCTGTTTATAGAGATGGTGGTGTAGATATTTCCATGTTTATATAGATGGCGGTGCAGATATTTCCTTGTTTATACAGATAGCGGTGTAGATATTTCCATGTTTATAGAGATAGAGGTGTAGATATTTCCATGTTTATACAGATAGCGGTGTAGATATTTTCATGCTCATACAGATAGCGGTGTACATATTTCCATCTTTATATAGATGGCGGTGTAGATATTTCCTTGTTTATACAGATAGCGGTGTAGATATTTCCATGTTTATAGAGATAGAGGTGTAGATATTTCCATGTTTATACAGATAGCGGTGTAGATATTTTCATGCTCATACAGATAGCGGTGTACATATTTCCATCTTTATATAGATGGTGGTGTAGATATTTCCAAGTTCATGCAGATGGCGGTGTAGTTATTTCCATGTTTATAGAGATGGCGGTGTAGATAGTTCCATGTTTATACAGATGGCGGTGTAGATATTTCCATGTTTACACAGATGGCGGTGTAGATATTTCCATGTTTATACAGATAGCGGTGTAGATATTTCCATGTTTATACAGATAGCGGTGTAGTTATTTCCATGTTTATACAGAAAGCGGTGTAGATATTTACATGTTTATACACATAGCGGTGTAGATATTTCCATCTTTATACAGGTGGTGGTGTAGATATTTCCACGTTTATTCAGGTGGCGGTGTAGATATTTCCATGTTTATACAGATGGCGGTGTAGATATTTCCATGTTTATAGATATAGTGGTGTAGATATTTCCATGTTTATGGAGATAGCGTTGTAGATATTTCCAAGGTTTTCAGATAGCGGTGTAGATATTTCCATGTTTATACAGATAGCAGTGTACATTTATATGTTTAAAGAGATGGCGGTGTAGATATTTCCCTATTTTACAGATAGCAGTGTTGATATTTACGTGGTTATACAGATAGCGGGGTAAATATTTCCATGCTTATAGATATAGCGGTGTAGATATTTCCATGTTTATACAGATAGCGTTGTAGATATTTCCATGTTTATACCGATAGCGGTGTGGATATTTCCATGTTTATACAGATGGCGGTGTAGATATTTCCATGCTTATAGAGATAGCGGTGTAGATACTTCCATGTTTATACAGATGGTGCTGTAGATATTTTCATGCTCATACAGATAGCGGTTTAGACATTTTCATGTTCATACATTTAGCGGTGTAGATATTTCCATCTTTATATAGATCGCGATGTAGATATTTCCAAGATCATACACATGGCGGTGTAGTTACTTCCATGTTTATGGAGATGGCAGTGTAGATATTTCCATGTTTATACAGATGGTGGTGTAGATAGTTCCATGTTTATTCAGAAAGCTTTGTAGATATTTCCATCTTTATATAGATAGCGGTGTAGATATTTCCATGTTTATACAGATGGCGGTGTAGATATTTCCCAGTTTATAGAGATAGCGGTGTAGATATTTCCATGTTCATATGGAAGGTGGTGTAAGTATTACCGTGTTTATAGAGATGGCGGTGATGATACTTCCATTTTTATACAGATGGCGCTGTAGATATTTTCATGTTCATAGAGATAGCGGTGTAGGTATTTCCATGTTTATAGAGATGGTGGTGTAGATATTTCCATGTTTATACAGATAGCGGTGTAGATATTTCCATTTTTATAGAGATGGCGGCCTAGATATTTCCATGTTTATAGAGATTGTGGTGTAGTTATTTCCAAGTTTATAGAGACAGCGTTGTAGACATTTCCATGTTTATACAGATAGCGTTGAAGTTACTTCCATGTTCATACAGATGGCAGTGTAGATATTTCCATGTTTATAGAGATGGCGGTGTAGATATTTCCATGTTCATACAGATGGCGGTGAAGATATTTCCATGTTTATACAGATTGCGGTGTAGATACTTCCATTTTCGTACAGATGGCTGTGTAGATATTTCCATGTTTATACGGATAGAGGTGTAGAAATTTCCATCTTTATACAGATAGCGGTGTAGGTATTTCCATGTTTATTGAGATAGTGGTGTAAATATTTCCATGTTTATACAGATAGCTGTGTAAATGTTTACATGTTTATACAGATAGCAGTGTAGATACTTCCATGTTTATGGAGACGGCGGTGTAGATAGTTCCAGGTTTATACAGACAGTTGTGTAGATATTTACATCTTTATACAGACAGTGGTGTAGATATTCCCATGTTTATACAGACAGTGGTGTAGATATTTCCATGTTTATAGAGATAGCGGTGTAGATGTTTCCATGTTTATAGAGATAGTGGTGTAGATATTTCCATGTTTATACAGATAGCGGTGTAGATATTCCCATGTTCTTACAGATAGCGGTGTAGATATTCCTATGTTTACAGAGATAGCGGTGTAGATATTTTCATGTTTATACAGATGGAGGTGTAGATATTTCCTTGTTTATATAGATAGCGGTGTAGATATTTCCATGTTTATAGAGATAGCGGTGCAGATATTTCCATGTTCATACAGATAGCGGTTTAGATACTTCCATCTTTATACAGATGGCGGTGCACATATTTAAATGTTCATACAGATGGCGGTGTAGATATTTCCATGTTTATAGAGATGGCAGTGTAGATATTTCCCCATTTATACAGATGGCGGTGTAGATATTTCCATGTTTATACAGATGGTGGTGTAGATATCTCCATGTTTATACAGATGGCGGTGTAGACATTTCCATGTTTACACAGATTGCGGTGTAGAGATTTTCATGTTCACACAGATGGCGGTGTAGACATTTCCATGTTCGTACAGATGGTAGTGAAGTTATTTCCAAGTTTATACAGATGGCGGAGTAGATATTTCCATGTTCATGCAGATGGCAGTGTAGATATTTCCATGTTTATACGGATAGCGGTGTAGATATTTCCATGTATGTACAGATAGTGATGTAGATATTTCCATGTTAATACAGATGGCCGTGTAGATATTTCCATGTTCTGAGAGATGGTGGTGTAGATATTTCCGTGTTCATACAGTTGGCGGTGTGGATATTTCCGTGTTCATACAGATTGCGGTGTAGGTATTTCCATCTGTAGACAGATGGCGGTGTAGATATTTCCATGTTTATTCAGATAGCGGTGTAGATATTTCCATCCTTATACAGATAGCGGTGTAGATATTTCCATGTTTATAGACATGACGGGGTAGATATTTCCTTGTTTATACAGATAGTGGTGTAGATCTTTCCATGTTTACAGAGATAGCGGTGTAGATATTTCAATATTTATACAGTTGGCGGTGTAAGTATTTCCATGTTCATACAGATAGCGGTGTAGATATTTCCATGTTCATACAGATGGCGGTGTAGATAATTCCATCTTTATACAGATGGTGGTGTAGATATTTCCATGTTTATTCAGAATGCGGTGTAGATATTTCCATGTTTATAGAGATGGCGGTCTAGATATTTTCATGTTAATAGAGATAGCAGTGTTGTTATTTCCATGTTTATAGAGATAGCGGTGTTGATATTTCCATGGTTATACAGATAGCGGAGTAGATATTTCCATGTTTATACAGATAGGGCTGTAGATATTTCCATGTTCATACAGATGGCAGTGTAGATATTTTCATGTTCATACAGATGCCGGTGCAGATATTTCCATGTTCCTACAGATGGCGGTGAAGATATTTCCATGTTTATACAGATTGCGGTGTAGATATTTCCATTTTCGTACAGATGGCGGTGTAGATATTTCCATGTTTATACGGATAGAGGTGTAGATATTTCCATCTTTATACAGATAGCGGTGTAGGTATTTCCATGTTTATTGAGATAGTGGTGTAAATATTTCCATGCTTATAGAGATAGCTGTGTAAATGTTTACATGTTTATACAGATAGCAGTGTAGATACTTCCATGTTTATGGAGACAGCGTTGTAGATAGTTCCAGGTTTGTACAGACAGTTGTGTAGATATTTCCATCTTTATACAGACAGTGGTGTATATATTCCCATGTTTATACAGACAGTGGTGTAGATATTTCCATGTTTATAGAGAGAGCGGTGTAGATGTTTCCATGTTTATAGAGATAGCGGTGTAGATATTTCCATGTTTATACAGATAGCGGTGTAGATATTCCCATGTTCTTACAGATAGCGGTGTAGATATTCCTATGTTTACAGAGATTGCGGTGTAGATATTTTCATGTTTATACTGATGGAGGTGTAGATATTTCCTTGTTTATATAGATAGCGGTGTAGATATTTCCATGTTTATAGAGATAGCGGTGCAGATATTTCCATGTTTATACAGATAGCGGTGTAGGAATTTCCATGTTCATACAGATAGCGGTTTAGATACTTCCATCTTTATACAGATGGTGGTGCACATATTTAAATGTTCATACAGATGGCGGTGTAGATATTTCCATGTTTATAGAGATGGCGGTGTAGGTATTTCAATCTTTATACAGATAGTGGTGTAGATATTTCCATGTTTACACAGATAGCGGTGTAGACATTTCCAAGTTTATACAGATAGCGTTGTAGATATTTCCATGTTTATAGAGATAGCAGTGTAGATATTTCTATGTTTATACAGATAGAGTTGAAGATATTTCCAGGTTTATACATATAGCGGTGTAGATATTTCCATGTTTATACAGATAGCGGTGTAGATATTCCCATGTTTGTACAGATAGTGGTGAAGATATTTCCATGTTTATACAGATAGTGGTGTAGATATTTCCATGTTTATACAGATAGCGGTGTATATATTTCCATGTTTATACAGATAGCGCTGTAGATATTACCATGTTCATACACATAGTGGTATAGATATTTCCTTGTTCATACAGATGGCAGTGTAGATATTTCCATGTTCATACAGATGGCGGTGAAGTTATTTGCATGTTCATCTGGATGGCGCTGTAGATACTTCCGTGTTCATACAGATGGTGGAGTAGATATTTCCATGTTCATACAGATGGCAGTTTAGATATTTCCATGTTTATAGAGATGGCGGTGGAGATATTTCCATCTTTATGCAGATAGCGGTGTAGATATTTCCATGTTAAAACAGATAGCGGTGTAAATGTTTACATGTTTATAGAGATATATGTGTAGTTATTTCCGTGTTTATACAGATAGTTGTGTGGATTTTTCCATGTTTATACAGACAGCAGTGTAGATATTCCCATGTTTATACAGACAGCCGTGTAGATATTTCCATGTATATACAGACAGCGGTGAAGATATTTCCATTTTTAAAGGGATAGCGGTGTAGATTTTTCCACGTATATACAGATAGCCGTGTAGATATTTCCCTGTTTATGGAGATAGCGGTGTCGATATTTCCATGTTTATAGAGATAGCGGTGTAGATATTTCCATGTTTATACAGATAGCAGTGTATATATTTCCCTGTTTATAGAGATAGCGTTGTAGATATTTCCATGTTTATAGAGATAGTGGTGTAGATATTTCCATGTTTATACAGATAGCGGTGTAAATGTTTACATGTTTATATAGATAGCGGTGTAGATATTTCCATGTTTATACAGTTAGTGGTGTAGGTGTTTCCATGTTTTTACAGATAGTGGTGTAGATATTTCCATGTTTATACAGATAGCTGTGTAGATTTTTCCATGGTTATACAGATAGCGGTGTAGCTATTTCCATGTTTATACAGATAGCGGTGTAGACATTTCCATGTTTACACAGATAGCGGTGTAGATATTTCCATGTTTATGGACATACCGGTGTAGATATGTCCATGCTTACACAGATAGTGGTGTAGGTATTTTAATGTTTATAGAGATAGCGCTGTAGATATTTCCATGCTTTCACAGATAGCAGTGAAGATATTTCCATGTTTAAAAAGATAGCAGTGTACACATTTCCGTCTTTATAGAGATAGTGGTGTAGATATTTCCACGTTTGTAGAGTTAGATGTGTAGATATTTCCATGTTTATAGAGATAGCGGTGTAGATATTTACATGTTTATATAGATACCAGTGTAGATATTTCCATGTTTATACAGGTAGTGGTGTAGTAATTTCCTTGTTTATACAGATAGCGGTGTGCAAATTTCCATGTTTATACAGATAGCGGTGTAGAAATTTCCATGTTTATACAGGCAGCAGTGTAGATATTTCCACGTTTATATAGACAGTGTTGTAGATATTTCCATGTTTATACAGACAGCGGTGTAGATATTACCATGTTTATAGAGACAGCGGTGTAGATATTTTCATGTTTATAGAGACAGTGGTGTAGATATTTCCATGTTTATACAGAGAGCGGTGTAGATATTTCCTTGTTTACACAGATAGCGTTGTAGATGTTTCCATGTTTATAGAGACAGCGGTGTAGATGTTTCCATGTTTATACAGATAGCGGTGTAGATATTTCCATGTTTGTAGAGATAGCCGTGTCAATATGTCCTTGTTTATAGAGATACCGTTGTGAATATTTCCATGTTTATAGAGATACCGGCGTAAATAATTGCATGTTTATAGAGATAGCGGTGTAAATATTTCCATGTTTATAGAGATAGCGGTGTAGATATTTCCATGTTTATAAAGAGAGCGGTGTAGATATTTCCATGTTTATACAGATAGCAGTGTAGATATTTCCATGTTTATACAGAGAGCGGTGTTAATGTTTACATGTTTGTAGAGATGGTGTAGATATTTCCATGTTTATACAGATAGCGGTGTAGATATTTCCAAGTTTATAGAGATAGCAGTGTAGATATTTCCATATTTATACAGATAGAGGTGTAGATATTTCCATGTTTATACAGATAGCGGTGTAGATATTTCCATGTTTATCCAGATAGCTTTGTAGATATTTGCATGTTTACAGAGATAGCGGTGTAGATATTTCCATGTTTATAGAGACAGTGTTGTAGATATTTGCATGTTTATAGAGATGGCAGTGTATATATTTCCATGTTTATACAGGTAGCGGTGTAAATATTTCCATGTTTATAGAGATAGCGGTGTAAATATTTCCATGTTTATAGAAATAATGGTGTAATTATTTCCATGTTTATAGAGATAGCGGTGCAAATAATTTGATGTTTATAGAAATAGCGGTGGAGATATTTCCATGTCTTTCGAGATAGCGGTGTAAATATTTCCATGTTTATACAGAAAGGGGTGTAGATATTTCCACGTTTATAGAGATAGCGGTGTAGATACTTCCACGTATATACTGATAGCGGTGTAGGTATTTCCACGTTTATAGAGAGAGCGGTGTAGATATTTCCATGTTGATAGAGATAGCGGTGTAGATATTTCCCTGTTTATAGAGACATCGGTGTAGATATTTCCATGTTCGTACAGATAGCGGTGGAAATGTTTACATGTTTATAGACATAGCGGTGTAGATATTTCCATGTTTATACAGATAGCGGTGTAGATATTTCCATGTTTATACCAATAGCGGTTTAGATATTTCCAAGTTTATACAGATAGCTGTGTTGATTTTTCCATGTTTATACGGATAGCGGTGTAGATATTTCCATGTTTACAAAGATAGCGGTGTAGATATTTCCATGTTTATAGAGATAGCATTGCAAGTATTTCCATGCTTACTCAGATAGTGGTGTAGATATTTCCATGTTTATAGACATAGCGGTGTAGATATTTCCATGCTTACCCAGATAGGGTTGTAGATATTTCCTTGTTTATAGGGATAGCTGTGCACATATTTCCATCTGTATAGAGATTGCGGTGTAGATATTTCCACGTTTATATAGATATTGCTGTAGATATTTCCATGTTTATAGAGATAGCGGTGTAGATATTTCCATGTTTATACAGATAGCGGTGCAGATTTTTCCATGTTTATGCAGGTAGCGGTTTAGAAATTTCCATGTTTATACAGATAGCGGTGTAGAAATTTCCATGTTTATACAGATAGCGGTGTAGATATTTCCATGTTTATAGAGATAGCTGTGCACATATTTCCATCTGTATAGAGATTGCTGTGTAGACTTTTCCACGTTTATATAGATAGTGGTGTAGATATTTCCATGTTTATAGAGATAGCGGTGTAGATATTTCCATGTTTATACAGATAGCGGTGTAGATATTTCCATGTTTATACAGGTAGTGGTGTAGAAATTTCCATGTTTATACAGATAGCGCTGTAGATATTTCCATGTTTATACAGGCAGTTGTGTAGATATTTCCATTTTTAAAGAGACAGTGGTGTAGATATTTCCATGTTTATACAGACAGCGGTGTAGATATTTCCATGTTTATACAGACAGCGGTGTAGATATTTCCATGTTTATACAGTCAGCCGTGTAGATATTTCCATGTTTATACAGACAGTGGGGTAGATATTTCCATGTTTATATAGACAGCGTTGTATAATATATGTATTATAAACATTTATTTATTAAATTATTTTTAACACCTTTGTATTCTTATTATCGTATTCAGTTGCTATTTCAGTACAACTAGCAGTAGAAGACTTTATACTGCTTACAAATGTTATTTCAAATGATAGTGTATCAATAAATAGTTCTATGGTCATAAAACTATAGATCCTGCCTAGTTCTATATATTTTTCCACCTTTAAGAGTCTCCTTTCAGTTTTTCCTTTTCCAGGGCAATGCCTCCATTCTTTGTGCATTCTACTTAAATGATTCTAAAGCTCTCCTAGCATCCCTGAAAAAGTAATACAGAATGAGAAGAAAAAAGAAGGTTGTCTGATGTTGGATAAGCTTTTCCAAAAGTATTTTAATAACTGTGCTATTGAACACAATAAAAAATGGCAAGAGGAAAGGCAAGAGAAGCATCCCACTTTATTGATTACCCATACCCGAGGTGAAAACCAAGATGGTTTTGAGTCAAGACAGTGGAGGAACACAGACATTTTCCAGAAGTGTGGTGGCGCAAAGAGTTGGAGATACTCTTTCCTCTGCATTCAAATCATACATGAGAATGACGAGAAAAATCAGGGCCATTGCTGATTGCTAATACATTGGCAAGCAGCCATGCTGTGACCCACAAAAAACCTTATGAGCATCTTTTCTATACCAAGAGATTTGGTAAAAAGAAAGTGTGATCATTTCCCTCGAGAAACATAATCTATTACAGAGAGCTCAGAAATAAATCTAAACATAAAAGACCAAATAAGTTTTGACAAAGGCACCAAGAGGACACAGTAGGGAAAAAATAGTCTCGTCAATAAATGGTGCCGGAAAATCTGGTCGTTCTCATGCGAAAGAATGAAATTGGACCTTTGTCTTACACCGTACACTTAAATGAAATCAAAATGTAAGAACTTCCTAAATTTAAGACCTGAAATCATTAAACTCCTAGAAGAGAACTTAGGGGAAAAACTCCTTGACATTAGAGTTGGCAATGGTATTTTAATATCACACCAAATGCTCTGGCTACAAAAGCAGAAATAAATAATGGGATTACCTCAAACTAAAAAGCTTCTGTACAGTAAAGGAAACAGTCAGCAAAATAAAATAGCAACCTGCATATCGGGAAAAATATTTGCAAACCATATATCTGATAAGGGGTTAATATTCAAAATTTATGAAGATTTTATACAACTCAGAAATAGATAAATAGATAAAAAATGGGCAAAGGCCCTGAATAGACATTTCTCCACAGAAGACATAAAAATAATCAACTGGTATATGAACAGATATTCCACATTTCATTGTCATTAATCATCAGGGAAATACAAATCCAAAACTCTTTTAGATACCTCCTCATATCAATTAGGATAGCTATAATAAAAAAAGCGTAACACATTTTAGTAAGAGTGTGGAGAAAAGAGTACTCATATTGTTGGTGCAAATGTGAATTGTGCAGCCATTATGGAATATGGTATGGAGGTTTCTAAAAAAATTAGCAATAAAAGTACCCTATGATTTAGCAATCTCTCTTTTGGGTATATACCCAGAAAAAATGAAATTACCACTTCATAAAGCTGTCTGCACTCCCATGTTCGCTGCAGGATTATTCTTGATAGCCAAGATATGAAAACAACCTAAGTGTCTGTTGATGTACAGATAGATAAACTGTGGTATCTAAAAAACAGTGGAATATTATTCAGCCTTAAAAAAAGAGATTCTGCCATTTTTCACATCCTAGGTGAATCTGGAGGAAATTTTGCTATGTGAAATAAGCCAAACACAAGAAGGAAAATATTGCATGATCTCAATTATGTGTGGCATCTAAAAATTATATACAGATATAGAGAATGAAACAGTGGTTACCAGAGGCAGGGGCCAAGGGAAGGAAATGGAGATATGTAGCTCAGAGGATATGATGTAACAGATATGGAGGAGAAATGTGTCTAGAGATGTAATGTACAACGTGAGGACTACAGTTAATAACACTTGAGGACTACAGTTAATAACAGATTTGAGATTTGAGATTTGATAAATGAGTAAGTTTTAGCTACTCTTGCCACAAAAAAAGAAAAAAAAGGGCAATTATGTGAGATAATGGATAATTTGCCTCACTGTAATAACCATTTTACTATCTGTATGTATCACATAACCTTATGTTGTATATCTTTAATATACATAATAAAATTTGTTTTAAAAATTAAGAAGCTTAGTCTATTAGGTAAGAAATGTATCAATTTAATGGTGTTGTAATGATAACTGGAATAGAGATGTAAACAAGTAGCTATTTTAACTCTAGGAAGTTGGAGAATATATTCAATAGAAAGTAGGTAAGTCCTCAGCAGCAATTTTATTTTATTTTATTATTATTATACTTTAGTAATTTCTTAAGATGTTTTCTAGT
The DNA here is from genome assembly GCF_029281585.2 of Gorilla gorilla gorilla. Taxonomy (NCBI): domain Eukaryota; kingdom Metazoa; phylum Chordata; class Mammalia; order Primates; family Hominidae; genus Gorilla; species Gorilla gorilla. The sequence goes on along the minus strand of NC_073234.2, from coordinate 15,492,143 downwards.
TTTCTTGCTGTGTAAGAAGAGTGTCTATTGCAAGTTCTGCCAGTGATTAACAGTTCTAGGCCTGTCTCTGATATACATTAAGACTGTTACCAAATGTACATGGTTTAAGAACCTTACCTATATAGTCTTTAATCAGCAAAATAAATATAAGAGGTACTATTTTCCTCATTTTACGAACTTTCTTGTCATTTAGTTTCTTATCAGTTAGAATTCCATTTTAAACACAGTCTGCCTCCAAAACCTACATTTTTTTTTTTTTGAGACGGAGTCTGTTGCCCAGGCTGGAGTGCAGTGGTGCGATCTGGGCTCACTGCCAGCTCTGCCTCCCCGGTTCACGCCATTCTCCTGCCTCAGCCTCCCGAGTAGCTGGGACAGCAGGCACCTGCCATCACGCCTGGCTAATTATTTTTTTGTATTTTTTTAGTAGAGACGGGGTTTCACCGTGTTAGCCAGGATGGTCTCTATCTCCTGACCTCGTAATCCGTCCGCCTCAGCCTCCCAAAGTGCTGGGATTACAGGTGTGAGCCTCCGCACCCGGCCCAAAACCTACGTTCTTAACTGCAAATCGTATAGCCTTTGTATCCTTTTAAGGTCATCATTACATTGAGAATGATGTTTTTAGAAAATGTGAGAAGTTCCCTACATGAGCAGTTTAAACAATGGGAAGTTTGAAGCCAATGATCAAAACTTCACTTTTGGAGGAGAAACGATGCCCATAGTCTCTAATATGTCAAATGGTCACTTAGTAAATGCTGTCGAGAAGTTTAAGGAATGAATGTCTTTAAAAAATAATACTTAATACTTTCTCCTTAGTAATTATTTCTTTAATCACAGTACCTTTTATAATCTGAAATGTATTAAATTGCTTTTAATTCTTATAGTGCTTTTCGGGGACCTAAAAGATAATTTTTTAGACATAAAAGGAAAATAAAAGATCACTATTTGGATAAGGGACCCACCCTCATAGGGAATTGAATTAAAAAATTAGCAAACGACCTCCAGTTCTCTAAAGTCTTATTTTGAGGGGGTTTTTTTTTTTGCCTGCTTTTTTGAAAAAACTAATTTTTATACTGTGAATCTGTTTATTCATAGAAATGCTAATTCTTCATCCCATTTTTGTGAATCCTTTCATTAAAGATTCTGGCAATGAGTGGAGGTGAAGTAAAGACACAGTGAAGAATACAGAGAAGTAGGAGTCTTTTTTTTTCTTGTCTTCTTTGCAGCAAAAAGGTTTGAAGGAAGCATGCAAAATTTAGGCTGCGATTCTAATGTTGAACAAATGAGCATATCACTTCTCTTACAGAGACCTTAACTGCTTGAAAAAACAGGGGTTTCTTATAAGGAGGAAAAGGCAATGCCACCCTCAGGATTTCTATTTATGAACTTAAATCCTCCTAAAAAGGACCATTGCTATTCTTGAATTTCAAACATTTAATATTTTAATGCTATTTATTTTAATTTTTCTCACTTTCACAACCATCTTTAACACAATTTACTTTCTTTTTTACATGAGACTGATTATGACCTACTACAAACGGGTTATTAAGTTTGCTAAAAATTTAGGTCTTCAGTGCCTTGAAATATTTTCAGATTTTGTAGAAAAAAATAGCAAACATAAATGGCAACCAATTTTGGTAAATGAGAGAACAAGTTATTGGATTTGTTCAAGAACTGTTTGGGATACATAGAGGTTAGGAAGTTTTGCAGAATTTTGATAGCCTTGGATAATTTAATCGAATGTTTCCATACTTATTTATATTATGATATAAAAGTGCAGTTACTTAAAATGTAACCCAGGTGTACAGGTTTTCAAGGAGTCTCTCTCTCTCTCTGCCAGTTAAAACACCACACACTGACTATGATGTTAAATTATCTCTGATTTTTATTTATGATAACTGAAGGGCTGAAAAACCTACATAGCATGACAAATACAACATATCTCAACAAAACTTCTCTGGACCTTCAGAAACTCTAAGGGACAGGCTGCAGGGTGAATCACTGTTGGATGTGATTTTTGCCTGGACATAGCGAAATTACAGTGTATCAGAAAAGTTCAATGCCAGAGTGGATTTTAGACCTGGGATCATGTTGCCATTTATGAGGAACTAGACAAATACTCTGTATGTTTTCATTTAAGGGAATGTTTAACATGATCTGCACATCTTAGCTCTCAAGTCAAACTTGGCATCAGGACAAACCCTAAAAGAAGGCAGATGAGGAGTGAGCTCCAGAGAGCAGAGCCAGTACCTAGGTGTCTTCCCATAGTTCCAGTGTTCTGAAAAGTCCATTTCTCCTGGACGGGTTATTTGATGTTGAGGCCAATCAAAATGCTACCTCATCATTTTTGAAAGCTTATCTTTATTTTTTTTTAGATCAAAATTGTTACTCTGAATTGTTTCTTTAGGATAGATCACAAAAAGGGAAATTTGGGGTTTGAGTTTTTTGTAGTTGTTGTTTTGTTTTGTTTTTGAAACAGGGTCTTGCTCTGTTGCCCAGGCTGGGGTGCAGTGGTGCGATCTTGGCTCACTGCAACCTCTGCTTCCCGGATTCAAGTGATTCTCCTGCCTCAGCCTCCCTAGTGGCTAGACTACAGGTGAGCACCACCGTGCCCAGCTAATTTTTGTATTTTTAGTGGAGATGGGGTTTTGCCATGTTGGCCAGGCTGGTCTCGAACTCCTGACCTCAGGTGATCCACTCGCCTTGGCCTCCCGAAGTGCTGAGATTACAGGCATGAGCTGCCATGCCTGGCCTAAATTGTCATTTAATGACATTCAACACATTTTGCCAAATGTTTCCCCAAAACATTATACTAATTAACAATCATATCAACAAAGTAAAACTGTGGCAGTGTCCCTGTGTTTGAAGTCCATTTTGAAATTTACTTTCACTTTTCATGATTATGCAAATACTATTTATAAGTTCCTATTTTTGTGAACAAATACTTTGTTTCCTCAAGACTAAAATAAATAATGCTACTTTATGTAGTGCTTTCTTTCGTTCCAAGAGATAATGTGTATACTGGAAAATGAAGATATTATGTGTCAAATAGTATAAATGGTACATTTTCTCACACCTACATTGTATTAACAAGACATATATAAACCATTTTGTTCTGGCTGTGCTATGTAATGCAGGCAAGAAAGCCAAAATTTACTTAAGCAGCTCTGTAAGTTGTAAAGACATTTTAATATTTCCAAACAACATTTAGTGAGCACTATAATTTATTTCTGTCTAAAACCTATTTAGTCCAAAGTGCATGTACTAATTTTATGAAAAAATTCTAAACAATTTCCTATATTCTACTTTTCTGTCTACTCATGAGAAAAAAAAAAAACATGTAAGTCTCTACTGAGTAGTTGAATTCAATGAAACCTTTGCCAAGGTTGAACAGTACAAGGAAAAGGAGTGATTTATTATTTATTTATTTATTCAATCTTAGATGCTGATTATATATTTTCCTCAAACTAGTATATCTGCTAAATACAGAAATATGTGCATTAGACACTGGCATTTCCACAGCAGAGACGCATAATAGAGACAAAGTCATTTTACGTGTGTTGATACTTTGCAAGCCATGTATCTTATGTACTCAGTATTGACCAAGAATAATTGCATTACTCTGCACTGAGACTTATGTTTTCTTTTATTACATAAATGCATTAAGAGAAGGCTTGAATTTCCTATAGCAACTCTCTGCTCTATATGTTTTGAGATGTGTGTGTGTGTGTGCGCGTGTCAGTCTTTGAATTAGGACTACTTTTTTCAGTGTATTTTCTGAAAAATGTTTCTGAGTAGGCCTTTTTGGCTAGATTGGAGATACTTCATCTTAATTATAATATTAAAGGATTTCTATGATGTGTCTCTCTGTATAAATACAAATTACTTTTAATTTTGTAAGGTCTAGAAAAATGAGCTGCTGTTTTCTATGTTCTATCTTATATTCTTTTTCCATAGCCCTGAATACAAGGAAAAAAAGTCTGAAAATATACCTACACTTGCTAATTATTGAGTATCTTCCCCTTTTATTAAATGCATATTGGCAAATAAGTCTCTGTAGGGAAAAAAAGGCTATCTAGTTATTTTTCCTTAGTAAACTGGATTTCCATTCTCTTCTCATTGTCCTCAAGTTTAAAATCTAGACAACTATTTTCTATTCAGACAAACCCCTCTAGACAGATGTCATTGTGAAAGACCCTAATGGGAGGTTGTTTCTGGTGAAGGCTCATCATTTCTGTGGCATGAAATCAAGAAGTGGAGAAAACGTCCATTCACCCTCATTTATGGAAGTCACTGATCTCCGATAAAGAAAAGTGAAAACTATTTCTATAGTCAGGTAAAATCTGATAAATGACCCATGCTATTTTGATCAATCTTTGCTGCAGATAATCATGTTGTTAAATTAGGAGAATTCAGGATAGTAGTGAAAATAAGTGATTCTTCTTCCGCCATTGAAAATTCTATTGAGAATAAAAGTCAGGCATTTAGCAAGAAAGCCTTTTTCTGTAATTATTTAAGATTAAGTTTCAATACATTAGATTATTAATGGTGACTGTGGAGAGAGTGGATTTTTTTTTCCATGTCATACTTTGAGCTCGGCTGGGATATTATTTTTTTTGACAAGATCATTGTTCTTCTTCACTCTTAAAATTGTGTTAGAAGTATTACTGCCTTTCCTTTTCTTTTTGTTGCTTATCTGCTGAAACTATTCAGTTATTCTCTTTTCTCACATGCCACTACTCTTGTTCATTTTGTTTCCATTTTCAGGTTAGCAATGTGTGTGATAGGTAAAAAGGGGGTGTAAAGAGCCTTCCCCACCTAACACTAAGTGTTCCAAGCATCCAAGCAATCGACGTCTCCCTGCCTTGCAGAAACACACCACTGTAGGGAGTGAAATGTACACTGCTTCTGATGCGATATAATTATCTCTTTGGGTTATACGTTTAAAGACACCTAAAAGACCACATAATAATTTAGTTAATTTATGTAGTATAAATACTCACATGCTTACTTTTAAGCACTTACTTTATAGCTGACAGTGTTTGAAGTAAATTTGCATGCACAAACTAATTTATAGCTCTGTAAAATAAGGCATAAAGAGGATTAATATTAGGGCCCTGCTTCCTAGCTTGGGAGAGACTGACCCTTATAATGAGTGAATAAATTATGTACTATTTTTAGAAGGGATATATGCTGTAGAAAAAAAATGAGGCAAGGAAAGGGCAATGGGGGAAGGCATGGGAACTTTGCAATTTCCAAGAGAGTGGTCATAGTACATCTCAGTTACAAGGTGGCATTGTAACAAAGACTTGAGAAGGTGAGGAAACAAGCTTTGAGATATCTCAAAAGAAAAGAAAGAGTGTTCTAAGCAGAAAGAAGGAACTAAGGGATTGGGACAGGAATACATCTGGTGAATTTGAACAATAGCAAGGGGACCAATGTGGCTGGACGAGGTTGATTATAGAGAACAATTATAGGATAATAAGGCTGAGGAAGAGCAGCCCACCTAGAGCAATGGTTCCCAACATTGGCTGTGTGTGAGAGACACTCAGAGTTCTTTGCAGCAACATGGATTGAGTTGGAGGCCGAATCCTAAGCAAATTAACAGAAACGGAAACCAAATACCACATGTTCTCACTCGTAAGTGGGAACTAAAACATTGAGTTCACATGGACATAAATATGGACACAATAGACAATGGACTACTGGAGGGTGGAGAGGTGGGTGGGTTTCAAAACTACCTATTGGGTACTGTGCTCACTACCTGGGTTATGGGATCTGTACTCCAAACCTCAGCATCGTGCAACATTGCCATGTAACAAATTTGCACATGTATTCACTATATCTAAAATAAAAGTCGAAATAAAAAGTCTTGAGGCAGGGCTAATTAAATCACAATCTCTAGGGTAGAATCCTGGCATTCACAGTTTTTAAATTATGTGCAGCCAAGGTTGAGGACCATTTCAGCCGAGGCCTTATGGGTGATTGTAAGGACACTAGCTTTTAAATGAGACTGGGAGCATTTTGAACAGAAGACTTGCAAGATCTGACTTGCCACAATCACTGTGTTTGCTACATTGAGAAGAGATAGAAGGGGGTTATTGATGCCCATCGTCAATGACCACCTGTAACAAGATTGGGTTTATTGATAGTTGCTAAGCAAGGAAAATAGCCTACTAGGAGAAACTGGGACATGGCTTAACAAGAGGAACTTGTTCTAGGATTTGGACTTGTGTTGGGTCATTTAGAGAAGGGCTCAAGGAAGCAAGAATTTTCTTTTGATTGCATGTTTTCAAGAAATAGGATAATTCTGTAATTGTATATCTGAACAAATTTTATTTAGGAGGTGAGAGAAATTGAACTAAAGTTATAATTGGTTAAATACAATACTCATGTCAGTCAGGAAAGGGGAATGAATATTTGAGGAGTTTCGAGTTTACACTGTGATTTTTTTTTTTGTCTGTGTTCAGAAATGAATAGAGTGGCCTTCTTTTTGTGTGGTTTTATTTCTCAGTCTACGGAGTGACCTTGTTTAATGTTGTTGATATGTGCAAATATTTATGTTCAACGGAAGATCACTACAGCTCAGCTGTTATTGTAAGTTCAGGTATTAGCAACACCAAAGTCTAGACGACATCACCAGCAAACTGCCAACTGTTGGCCAGTGTCAGAAATGGAAGCAGAAAGAGCAGTTGGGGAGTATTCCAAGGACTGAATAAGGAAATGATGGTGACTTGAGCTAGGTATGGAGAGAGCAGTAGAGATGGTCAGAAGTGGGCAGATTCTGGATCTATTCTGAAGGCAGGTAGAAGTGAAAAGCTTTGATAGAAATGAATAAATAATATAAAGATAATAAAGCAAATCAAAGAAATCAAACATTGATTCTTCAAAAAGATTGGTAAAATTGACAGACCTTTAACGAAATGGACCTAGGGAGAGAGAGAAAGGGAGAGAGACAGAGAGAGGGATAGACAAAGAGAGAGAGAAGATTCAAATTACTATAATCAGAAATAAAAGTGGGGACATTACTTTCAATTCTACATAAATAAAAAAGATTATAAGATTAGAGTACCATATACAAGTACATGCCACAAAATTGGATAACTTAAGTATAATAAACAGATTCCTAGAAATGTAAAACCTACCAAGATTAAAGCACAAAGAAATAGAAAATCTGAATGGACCTACAACTAGCAAAGAGATTTGATGAGTAATAAAAGATCTGCCAACAAAGTACAGCCCTGGAACTGTCCCATTAGTGTCAGTGGTGAAATTTGCCAAGTATGTAAAAAAGAACTAACAACAATCCTCTCAAATTTTTCCAAAAAATTGAAGCCAAGGAATATTTTCTAACTTATTCAATGAGGCCAGCATTACCCTGAGACTCAAGCCAGACAAAGAGACTGCAAAAAAAAAAAAAAAAACTATGAACCTATATCCTTTATGATCATTTATGCAAAATCCTCAACAAAATATTAGCAAACTTATTTCAGAAGCATATTAAAAGGATTATACAACATGACCAAGTGGGATTTTTTTCCTGGAATGGAGGAATGCTTCAACCTAGGAATATCTGTCTATGTAATGCACCACATTAACAGAACAAAGGAAAGAAAAAAACACGTGGTCACCTCAATTGATGCAGAAAAAAACATTTGATACAATTCAATATTTAATTCAGGATAAAAATACTCAACAAACCAGGAATAAAAGGAAACCACCTCAACATAATAAAAGCTATGTATGAAAAACTCACAGCTACATTATACTCATTGGTGAAAGACTAAAAGCTTTTCTTCTAAGATCAGGAATAAGGAAAGGATGTCCATCCATATCCATGTTTGCCACTTCTATTCGTAGTACTAGCAAAAGCAATTAGTTTAAAACATAACAAAAAACAAAATAATAGGAATAAAGAAAATGAAATAAAAGTCATACAAATTGGAAACAAAGAATTTTTATACGTAAATATCCCTGTAAGTTCTACAAAAAACCCTGTTAGAACTAAAAAATGAATTCAACAAAATGTAAAGTTAAAATACAAAAATTGGTTGCATTTCTTTACATTAGCTATGAACCATCCAAAAAGGAAATTAAAAAACCAATTCTCTTGCAATAACATAAAAAAGAATAAAAGTCTTTAGGAATTAAGATGGTGAAAGACTTGTACAATAAAAAATAAAAAACATTTCTGAAATAAATTTTTAAAAATATAGGTAATGAAAAGATATTCCATGTTCATAGATCAGAAGACGTAATATTCTTAAGATGCCAGTATCACTCAAAGTGATCTACAGATTCAATATAATCCCTGTTAAAATACCAGTCACATTTTTTAGCTGAAATAGAAAGTAAGTTCATATTGAATCTCAAAGAACCCCAAATAGACAAATTAATTCTGAAAAAGAGGAACAAAGTTGGAGGACACACACACCCTGATTTCAAAACATATTACAAAACTACAGTAAACAAAACAGTATGGTACTGCCAAAAAGACCAATGAATAGATCAGTGGAATAGATTACAGAGTCCAGAAATAAATCCTCACATATATGAAAAAGTGATTTTTTTATTTTGGCAAAGGTACCAACACCATTCAATTGGTAAAATCCAGTATTTTCAATACATGCTGCTGGGAAAACTAGACATCAACTTGCAAAAGTATGAAGTTGGACCCTTACCTAACTTCATATTCAAAAACTAACTCAAAATCAATCCATAAACTAAATATAAGACCTAAAACTATAAAACTCTTAGAAGAAAATATAGGACAGAAACCTTATGATGCTGTGTCTGTCAATGATTTAATGGATGACACCAAAGACACAGGCAACAAAATAAAAAATAGACAAATCGGACTTTATGAGAGCTTTACAATTTTTTGCATCCTAAAACACTATCAACAGAGTAAAAAGGCAACCTCAAGAAGGGGAGAAACTTCTTGCAAACTATATATCTGATAAGGGATTGATATCCACAATATAGGAGAGAACTTCTAAAACTCAATAATAGACCAACAGCTCAATTCAAAAATAGAGAAAATATTTTAATGGACATTTCTCCAAAGAAGACAAAATATTTTAATGGACATTTCTCCAATAAGCATGTGAAAAGATGTCCAGCATCACCAACATTAGGGAAATGCAAATCAAAACAATGAGATACCACCTTGCATCCATTAGATTACTACCCAAAAATAATAAAAACCCAAAACAAAACCAAACAAAAAACCAATCCAGAAGTGAACAAGTGTTGGTGAGGATGTGGAAATCAGAACTCTTGTGCACTGTTAAGGAATGTAAAATGGCATAGCTACTGTGGAAGAGGAAAGCAATTCTTCAAAAAAATTAAAAATATAATTACCATATGATTCGGCAATTCCAGTTTTGGGTATATACTCAAAATAATTAAAAGCAAGATCTCAAAGAGATATTTGCACACTCGTGTTCATAGAAACATTATTCACAATAGCTAAAACCTGAAACTAACCCAATTATTCATTGACTGATGAGTGGATCAGAAAAATGTGGTGAATGCATACAATGGAATGTTATTTAGTCATAACAAGGAAAGAAATTCTGACATACACTACAAAGTGAATAAAACTTGAGGACATGGCCAGGTGCGGTTACTCACACCTGTAATCCTAGCACTTTGGGAGGCTGAGGTAGGTGGATCACCTGAGGTCAGGAGTTTGAGACCAACATGGCCAACATGTTGGCCATCTCTACTAAAAATACAAAAATTAGCTGGGAGTGGTGGTGTGCATCTGTAATCCCAGCTACTCAGGAGGCTGAGGCAGGAGAATTGCTTGAACCTGGGAAGAGGAGGTTGTAGTGACCTGAAATCGCTCGTGCCACTGCACTCCAGCCTGGGCAATAGAGCAAAACTCTGTCCAAAGAGATAAGTAAATAAATGAAAATAAATAAAATAAAAAAAAACTTGAGGACATACTGCTCAGTGAAATAAGCCAGTCACAGAAAGAAGTAATGATATGATTAGACTTATCTGAGGTATAGTGAATAGCCTAAATCTTAGAGACAGAAAGTAGAATGGTAGATTCCTGGGCCTGAGGGAAGAAAGGAGTGAATAATTCTTGTGTAATAGGTACAGATGTCAGTTTTGTGAGATGAAAAGAGTTTTGGACATGGATGTTGGTGATGGTTGTGCAACAATATGAAAGCACTTAATACTCCTAAGTTGTGCACTTAAAATGGTTTAGATAATAATACATTTTATGTTATGTGTATTTTATCACAATAAAGAAAAAGTAGGGGAAAAAGCAAATAAGAAGAGGGCTTGATATACCACTGCTGGTTTAAAGATGTAAGGAGCCACATGAAAAGATATGACAGGTGGGCTTAAGGAGATGAAAGAAATCCTCAGCAGACAGGCAGCAATAAAACAAGGATCTCAGTCTTGTAGCCACAAGAAACTGAATTCTGCCAACCATCTAAATGAGAATAAGCCAGGAAGTAGATTCCCCCCCCCCCAGCCTCCAGATAGAGCCATCGTACCTTGTACTTTTATTACTACCTTTTGAGACCCTAAGCAGACAGCCATGCCATGCCATCCTAGACCTCTGACCTACAGAAACTAAGAGATAATAAATGAGTGTTGCAAGTCTCTAGGTTTGTGGTTGTTTGTTACATAGCAATAGAAAACTAATAGAAACTAAAATAAAACAAATGCCCTGGGTATCAATAGAAAACAAATGCACTGGCAGTTACTTTCTTTCAACACTCTAAAGATAACATTCCTTTTCCTTCTGGTTTCCATTGCATCTATTAAAGAGGTCTAATAATTATTCTTTGAAGTTGATTTATGCTTTTTTTTCCAGCTGCTTTTAACATTTTTCTCTCTGGCACAGATTTTTGGCAGTTTGGCTAGGGTGTGCCTATGTGGGTTTTCTTTGTATTTGTTCTTTTGTGCTCACAGGGATCCTTGAAATATGGCTTTATATTCTTTTCAGTTTTGAAATTTATTAGACAGATTTTTCAAATATTTCTTCAGTTCCTGGAAATACTGTATGCCCCACAATGAGTTCTGAAAGGAGGCCAACATTATTTCAACAAACGATCAACAATATAATTGTTAAGAGGGAATGGGAAGTAGTGATAAAATAACTTACAATATCAGGCATACATAGTCATGAAATAAGATGGAACTATCAAGCCAGGCTCAGTGGCTCACACCTGTAATCTCAGCACTTTGAGAGGCTGAGGCAGGAGGATCACTTAAGCCCAGGAGTTCCAGACCAGTCTGGGCAATATGGCAAAACCTCATCTCTACAAAAAATACAAAAATTAGCTGGGCATGGTGGCACATGCCTGTAGTCCCAGCTACTCAGAGGCTGAGATGAAAGGATCTCTTGAGCCCGGGAGGTTGAAGCTGCAGTGAGCCGTGATCATGCCACTGCATCCATCCTGGGCAACACAGCGAGACCCCATCTCAAAAAAACAAAGAAAAGAAAAATGGAATTATTAAATTGTGCTACAAGACATGGGAATATTAATGCAATTGCACTTGATTAGGGTTGTAAAAATGGGTAGCGTTAATATAAATAATTCCTTATATCCTGGAGAGCAGGTTATCTTGGGTAATAAGAGATCCCTGTGAATTTTAAGCAAGCAACTTGAGTTTTAGCTTAAAATATTCATATTTTGGCTCTTTAGGCAATTGAGCTTTTGTCAAGAAGTACGAAACATTTGAGCTCATTAGCCTAGTCTGAGGAAAATATATATATATATATACACACACATATATATAATGCAAAGACAATATAAATAAACATTTAACATGACAGAAAAAAATCACTTTATTTTAAAAATACATCACTGATTTCTGCCTACCCCCAGAGAAAAAATAGTAGGGTCTTTTACGAATCATACATTTTGTTCATCTATATTACTATAGTATACTGTTAATGTGATTATCTAAAAAAAATTATACTATTTGTCTAATAGCAACCCACCTCATATCACCATAGCACTAACAATCTTCTCATAAATGTAAGCATAGTAGTGAGTACTGTTATTAACATGAGCTGACTAATACAATTTCACATTTCAAATGCAATTGTGGGTGCTCCTTAGACACCCTGATGTGCCTAAGTTATATTTACTTTTAAACATAAACATAAAGAAAATAAACATAGGTTATTTGTAAGACTGTAAAAATTTAGTATGAATTAATACGCAGTTATTGATTGTATTTTTGTAATATTTTTCATAGCCTATTGAGTCCTCTTTAAGGACTCTCGAGTTACAAGAGTTCCTGGTGGGACTCATTTATCCAGTAACAACAAAACGTTCTCTTCTTTTTCACTGTCAGTCTTTAGTGCTACTCAAGCAGCCTTGATTTCTTCATTATTCCCAGTTTCTAAAATACAATTTCCATAATGACACTGTCAGTCTATTACCATACACGAGCTGTCTGGACACTTCTATACTTTCTGCTTGTGAACTAGATCCCATCCTTTTTTACTATTCAGTGGTGTCTCTCCAGCAAAGCCCACCACTTTTTCCTTGTCTACTGTGTCTTCCCCATGAGCCTAAATAAACATGCTGTTCAATTCTCTTGACCCCATTTTATATGACAGCTTTCCACCTCATTTCTCAGTTTTCCTTGATAAAGTCTTAGAAAGATGTTGTCAAAAGTTATTCTCTCCTCCAATATTTACTTAAATTCTCTCCATTCAGGCTTTTTCCCCTGTAATCAGGACCCACAAGGGCCTTATATTGTTACATCTAAAAGTCAATTCTTAGCCCTCATCCTGATTTGTACAGTAGTCCACCCTTATCTGCAGTTTTGCCTTCCACAGTCAATCTCAGTCTGAAAATATAAAATGGAAAATTCCAGAAATAAATTCACAAGTTTTAAATTGCACTCCATTCTGAGTAGTGTGATGAGATCCCACGCTGTCCTTATCTGTCCTGCCCAGGATGTGAATCATCCTTTTGTCCAGTGTATTCAGGCGGTCTATGACCCCCTGCCTATTAGCCAACTTGATTATCAGATAGAAAAGCAGCGTACATAGTGTTCAGGATAATCCAGAGCTTCAGCCATCTACTAGGGGGTCTTGGAAAATATCTCTTGTAAATAAATGGGGATTACTAAAAGCAATATTTGCAGGTAACCACATTTTCCATTGCCTGAAAACATTTTATTCACTTGGCTTTCAAGATGGCAAATTCCCTAGGTTTTCCTCAACTTCCTTGATTGTTCCTTCTCATCTTTGCTTCTTTCTTTCTGGCTCTGACGTCTAGACCTTAGATCTTTTATCTTCACTACGGTAGAAAACTCATCTAGTCTCCAGCTTTAAATGCCATTGATATGATCGTGTCTCCCAAATTTATATCTCTAGTTTAAACCTCTTCATTGAACTCCAGACTCAGATCTAACTCTCTATTAGACATCTTCCCCTGGATGTTTAATTGGGATCTCAAATTTTTCATACCCACCTGCAGGCTTCTGAGACTTTCCTCCAAACACAGTCTTAGAGTATGCCCGGGGTTAGAAGTGACAACACCATTCTTCAGTTGCTACAGGTAAAAACTTTGTACTCATCTTTAAGTCCACCCTTTTCCTTATACTCCACATCCATTCCACAAAGCATAGCTAAATGTGGCTAGAGATGGAAAAACAAAAACAAACAAACAAACAAACAAAAACCCAGTGACACCTGTTCTCACTTTACATTGGGGATTGCTGCCCTAAAGTGTGTTCTTGGTGCTACCCAGCAAGCACATGCAATTTCCCCAGTCCGTTCCTTCCCCTACCCTCCTCAATGAATAACACATTTTTCTTCCGTCTTCTTTGACATCTGTCTTCCACTTCCCTATTCCTAGCCTCAACTGATGATTTGACATACTATTTCACTGAAAAAATAGAAACAACCAGAAAAGAACTTTTAGAAGTTCCAGCACCATTTCTACCCACTTGTAAAGTCAGTCTTTTCTCCTGTACCCGAAGTAAACTGTCCGTGTTTCTTTTGTGTAGAACCCCTCTCTATTTGCCTGTTCAACAGCATTACTCCTGAAAGTTCTTCTGTCTACCAGTCTTTTCTATAAGAAAGAAAAAAAATGTTTTTCCCTCTCACATCTTAAAAATATCTTCTCTTGATCTAATTTCTCCTTCCTGCTAACATACCATTTTTCTCTCATTTCCTTTACATTTTCCTCCTTTCTTTTATATTACTCAAAAGAATTCACTGTATTCACTTTCTTTAAACTTTCTCTTCTGAATCTCTTTTTAACTCAGTCCAGTGAGGCTCTGGCTGTCACCATTCAACAGAAACTCTTCTTATCCAAGCTACCAGTGACCTAGATCCGGTGACCTATTCTCAATCTTCATTTGACACAGATGGTATCACCCTCCTCCTTCAAATACTTAAACTTGACTTGGCTCCCATGGCATGGGGCACAACTCTTTGTTTTTTTTCTCCTATTTTTATGCCTTCTTTTTGTCACTTTGATAATTTTCTAATTTATATCTCCAGCCTAACCTCCTCATGTGAACTCTGGATTCATACATACAGCTCTTGACCTGACATGATCACTTGAATACCTAATAGGAACAGCAAGTGCAACATGTCCAAAATTGAGATTCTGTTTCCCTCAACCACCTCCAAACCTGCCTCCCCACAGTCTTCCCCACTTCATAAATGGTACCTCCATTGTTCCAAATGCTTAGGTTAAAGACTTTGAAATCCTTAACTTCTGTTTTTCTCATACTACAACTTTGATATCAATTAATCCTGTCATGTCTGGTTTCAAAGTATCTCCAAAATGGTTTATTTTTTTCTTCATTGCTACCACCCTGAATTAGTCTGTTTTCACACTGCTCTAAAGAACGGCCTGAGGCTGGGTAATTTATAAAGGAAAGAAGTTTAATTGACTCACAGTTCTGCATGGCTTGGGAGGCCTCAGGAAACTCACAATCATGGCAGAAGGTGAAGGGGAAGCAAGGCACGTCTTATATGGTGGCAGGAGAGAGAGAGAATGAAAGGAGAAGCACAACTTTTAAACCATCAGATCTCATGAGAATTCACTCACTATAACGAGAACAGCATGGGGGGAAATCACCCCCATGATCCAATCTTGTCCCCCCAGGTCCCTCTCTCAACACATGAGAATTACAATTCAAGATGAGATTTTGGTGGGAACACAGAGCCAAACTATATCACACCGTGACCTCGAATTCTCATTTCTTGTCTGGATTTTTGCAGTATTCTTCCCCTTCCTTTTTTGTCCTCCACTCTCTTCAGTAAAGTCAGATGTTGTCACATCTCTGCTTAAAACATCCCAATTGGTTCCCATCTCATTCAAAATCATAGCCAAAAAAATTGAAGTGACTGTCTAATATAATATCTTCTTATTCTACCCTCACTCATTGTCCTTGTGTCACCCTGGTCTCTGAATACATCTGAAACATGAGAAGCATGCTATGGCCTCAAGGCTTTGTCCCTGTGATTCCCTTAGTGGTGGGTGTCCTTTACCGGCATAGCTGCACAACTTGCTTCCTCACCTACCTCCTTCAGCCATTTACCTAGTTGCCAACTTTTCTATAAAGTCTTCCTTGATCACTGATAAAATCACAGCCCTTTGCTCTAACATTTTCAATATTCTTATTTTATTTTTTATTAGCCCTTTTACCATTACTTATTTATCTTGTGTTTTTATTGTTGTCTCCACTAATGTCCACACCCCCCTGGCTTTCATATGTAAAATCCATGAGGACAGAGGTTTTCTTTCTTTTCCCTGCTGTGCTCTTAGACTTTATACTTGTGCAGACATATAGCATGTATTTGCTAAGTTTTTGTCGAATGAATGAATAATGAATGAATGAGCACATAGTGGTTTTTACTCTCTCATGATTGCTTACTTGCTTATGAATTTCCCACACTAGAGTCTAAGCTTTCCTTTTTTATTTTTTTGAGACAGAGTCTCTGTCGCCCAGGCTGTAGTGCAGTGGCATGATCTTGGCTCACTGCAAAGTGGTAGTATACATAGATATTTAATATAGCGTCAAGTATTGTGAAGGATCTAAAATTTTACCTGACTGATAAGGAAACAAGTTAGCCTGCCACTGTTTCGTGGATGCTGACACAAGAGGTGAGATTCCTGTGTCACAGACAGATGACTTTATTACTAATGGTATAGCAAATGTTGTGAGCAACATATTTGCATTGGTTCTTCTTGCTCCCCATGTGCCCTGAGAAAGGGACCAACAGAAAGGTGCCCAGGTAGATAGATGTACACATGAAGCAGGCTTGTATCACCGCTAAAGAGGCCTAAACTTATGGAACTAAAATCTTTTATGATGGGCTGCAAATAAACTTGTCTGACCTTTTCTTTAGAAGGAGACATTATCTTTATTCTACAGGATAATAACTTGCCTTCTGTTGTAGAGGGAGTTACTATCTGTCTTTCATAGCTCTACTATTTAGATATCCTTGAAAGGATAGCCTGGAACAAAGGGGCAGTTAATGGCCCTGCTCATAACCTGTGCAGAAGCATAAGAGACCCATGAGGAATTGTCTACCAATAATATCTGCATCGTCTAGATCTCAGGAGACCCTTTAAGCCATGAGTAGAATAGAGTAATTAATTATTCTTATTCCAAATACAATAATGATTTCTTTATTTATGTATTGGCATTTTTAAAAGAGTTAATTATTTCTATTCATTTATATAGACAGCTTTAAAATAATTTTATGGTACTTTTGCAAACATTCCCTTACTATTGTATATTTTATTTTAAATAATTAATGACTATTAACTATTGATGAAGTCTAGAGTTTAATTGCTTCAACCTTATGATAACTTCAAACACATAACCATTAGAATGCATGGAAAAGCCTGAAACTCAAAAGAATTACAACGTTACAGAACCTGTTCCAAAATAGAGAATAGAGTATTCATGAATTTGGAGTTTATAGCAAATGCTTAATCAAAGAAAGGACAACCTCTATGAACCTAAGCCAACATACTAGAATACTCAATTAACTTTTGTCCTCCTTCATGCAACTTTCAGCAGGGGCACAAAATCTAGAGGAAAAAAAAATCTTTGAAGGAACAAGAAGAGTCAATGTGGTGGACTTAACAGCAATTATTATTGTATGGTGTAACACCTATTTCCAGAATGTGTCCCGTGGTCATACATGTTTTGGTTTTGTATCATCTTCCATTAAAAACACATAGCACAATGCTTGGTATAGAATAGCTGCTTAAAAATTGTTATAATTATTAATGATTTAACTTAATAGAAGCTGTATAATTTTTAAGAGGATAGGCTTTGCCATCAGGTTTGGGTTAGAATCGTGACAATAATAATGAGCACTGAAAAATTACATGTCACTCCTCTTTCAACCTCACATTTCTTATATCTAAAATAAGGACACGGGCCAGGTGCAGTGGCTCACGCCTGTAATCTCAGTACTTTGAGAGGCCCAGGCAGGTGGATCACTTGAGGTCAGGAGTTCAAAACCAGCCTGGCCAACATGGCAAAACCCCATCTCTACTAAAAATACAAACAGTAGCTGGATATGGTGGCAGGCACCTGTAATCCCAGCTACTCAGTAAGCTGAGGCATAAGAATTGCTTGAACCCGGGAGGTGGAGGTTGCAGTGAGCTGAGATCGCACCACTGCACTCCAGCCTGGGGTATAGAGCAAGACTCTGTCTCCAAATAAATAAATAAATAAAATAAAATAAAATAGGGACATGGCCAAGCACTGTGGCTTACCACTTGTAATCCCTGCACTTTGGGAGGCCAAGGCAGGAGGACCCTTGAGGCCTCAGACCAGCGTGGGCAACATGAGGAGACCCCATCTCAAAAAAATTTTTTAAAAAATTATCCAGGTGTGGTGGCATGCACCTGTGTTCCCAGCTACTCAGGAGGCTGAGTCGGAGAACTGCCTGAGCCTGGGAGGTTGAGGCTGCTATGAGCTGAGGTCATGTCACTGCACTCCAGCCTGGGTGACAGAGCGAGACTCTGTCTCAAAAAAAAAAAAAATAAATAAATGAAAATAAAATTAAAAAAATGATGTGGGGAGGCCAAACCAATGGCTCTTATATCCACGTTCTTTCTTCTAAATGATTTCACCTTAGTGTTGGTCTGCATCTCTAACCATAGCTAGTTGCAGTAGGACCTTCTATCTGGCCTTGCTGCTCTCATTTTTGGACCTCCTCACTGAAATCAAATTGATCTTTCTAAAATGCAAACCTGGTCTTAGTATTTTATTACTTAAAACCCATTGGTGGCTTTCCATGATTTATGGAATAAAGTCAAAATTCCTGTTTTTGCCCATGTTTCTGTGTGCCTCTCATCCCTACATTTACTGATTCCTGTGTGCCATAAATTGCCAGTTGTCCAGAGTTCATTCTCTTTTTGTACTTGGGAGGACTTCTGCATCCTGAAACTTTTCCCCTGAAACGTGCTTGGAAAATACCTACTCATTTTTTTCAGATTCAGGTTAGTTTTTTACTTCAGTTTCTTTTCCTGAAGCTTATACTGACTGCTCCATATGGCTTTGGGGATTAGCTACTCATTCCTTTGTGCCCTTTGTAGATACACATTTATCGTGGAGTCTTTTTTTTTTTTTTTGAGACAGAGTCTCACACTGTCACCAGGCTGGAGTGCAGTGGTGTGATCTCAGCTCACTGCAACCTTTACCTTCCAGGTTCAACTGATTCTCTTGCCTCAGCCTCCCAAGTAACTACAGGCGTGCACCACCGTGCCCAGCTAATTTTTGTATTTTTAGTAGAGACGGGGTTTCACTATGTTGGCCAGGATGGTCTCGATCTCTTGACCTCGTGATCTGCCCACGTTGGCCTCCCAAAGTGCTGGGATTACAGGCATGAGCCACCGCTCCCAATCAGTCATGCAGTCTTTATACTTACTTGTTTACTTGCCTGTGAGCTCACTGAATGCAGGGACTATTTCCTTGTTGCTCTAGCACCTACACCAGTACCTGGTATCCAGAAGCTGTATGCTAAATGTTTGTTGAGTGGCTGTTTGACTGAATGATTGTACTCCTAATTAGTAGATAGAAAGCCATGAACTTCCCAGTTCATCATTCTTTGTGCTCAATTCTGGTTTCTTTATTGTGTTCAAAAGAGTTCCTTAGTGACATAAAACTATGGAGCTAGTATGTCAGCTCATTTAAGCAATGATTGGTTTATGTATATAAGAGGCTTCAATAATTATATATTTTTATTTCAGTTTCAATAAATGATCAATTGATTAGTTTTCTCTGTTTTGGCTTATTGTTCACATTTAATATCAAATAAAAGTGTTTTACTTAAAATTATTCATGCCAATTATGACAGTTAGGTGAATATTACTTTGATTTACATTCCAGTAGTAGTTTTGGTTGAACCCTGAATATGCTAAGACGTCACTTTTCTTTTTTCTTATGAACAGGCTACTGTGTTTACATATATTATTAAAATCTTCTTTGAAAATACGAAGAGTGCTACATTTCTTATATTTAGTTCTCTGTGCTTCAGAATTCCTGTGATACTTGCACTTAAGTCCTTCTGAGCAGTTGATGTTAATATTTATGTGGTTAATTTCATGAAACATGGTGGTTTTCATTTCTATCATTAATTTATACAGGAGATAGACTGTTTTCCAGGTGTAAGCTCAGTCATATAATTAGAAAATTTATAAGCAGAAAGGAGTTATTTGGTCTAACCCATTTATTCTACAGATAGAGAAATTAGAGTCCAGAAACTCTGTCTTCTTTAAAGTCTTACAGGTATTTAAGAAAAAAGAATAGACTTGAGGTTTCTGTGTTCTGAACCCAGTGATCTTGACACTGTAATGATCTTCATCCATATTATTCACAGAAGTAAATATAATCACATATTAAATAAGAAACAAAAATACTAAGGGGATATTATACTGAAAAATGAAATAATATTATCTTAATTATTTTGATCAGATTCAATATATAGCAGCTTGAAGGCTAATAATTCCAATGATTCTCTGAATAAACCATTTTTCTAATAAGATTACAGGTTTTAGTAATCTAATTATTTTGACTGATGCAAATGTTACCCCGCCAGTCTGAAAAATGTGTTTATTTATATGTCATAAAGAATAATTTATTCCAAAAAGGCTAATTTTCAAAATATATGTATCTTCTGAAACTGTATCTATTTTTTTCCCACGTTTTCTAAATATATTTTAGAGGGCATTTGTAGATTTTCATGGTGCTGAAAAATTAAGGTATAACGGTCTCATGAAGGAGAATAATGTCATTTAGACATTGTAATTTTGGAGGATCACAATATTTTTTGGAATGTGGTTGTTGCAGCACTGGTCACTTATACTAATTATATAATAACATACTATACTAATGCAATAATATACCATATTAAATTATTAAATGGTAAATTTGTCTTAAATCCTCTAGAATACTGCAAAGAAATAGTTTATATAAGAAAGAGTACCATAGCATACGTGAACACAATGTTTCCTATTTTTTTCTTCTTTTTTATTTTTTTGAAGACAAGTTCTCACTCTGTTGCCCAGACTGGAGTTCAGTGCCATGTTCATAGTTCACTGCAACCTCAAACTCCCAAGCTCAAGTGATCCTCTTGATTCAGCCTCTGAAGTAGCTGTGCCTATAGGTGTGCACCACCACACCGGCTAATTTTTAAAATTTTTTATAGATATGTTGCCCAAGCTGGCCTCAAATTCTTGAGCTCAAGAGATCTTCTCACCTTGGCCTCCCAGAGTGTTGGGATTACAGGCATGAGCCACCATACTCAGCCAATATTTCTTTTCTAAAAGACATTTTCTAACATACTTCTCATTTTAACTAACATAATATTCAAAGTGTAGATCTGAGAAAGAGATAGTGCCTGCAGATCTGGGATCCTACATGCTAATATTATGGGATGCATTCAGATTTGATCAGCAGATATTCCATTTATTCTAGAACACCACCAGCAGAAGAATGTAATTACGTCTATCACTAAAACTTTGTGTCAATACAGGCTACTGTATTTGTTATCATAGATGGTCCTTGGATGGCAGCCTTAAGCAATTTTAAACCTAGACAGGTGATGTACATTTTCTTCTTGGATAATTTTCATTGTTTTATCTAATTTGGTTGTAACTAATGTGTTTAATATGGCTTGCTTGTTTTTTAAAAAGTTGTTCAGTATCCTTAGAACTCAGTGCTGATTTCTTTTTCTAGCAGGCCTTTTATATAGGACATCTCACTTTCTCCTGGCTCTCTACTACTAGCATGAGGTCTCTGAAAAAATCAAGACAGCCAAATAATTTGTTATAGAATAGCCTATGTAGAGGGACAGGGGAGGAGTCATATTCCAAGAGGGAAAGACCTTTGAGCCAGGCTCAATTTGTAGAGGCTGTTGAATGAAAATGAGAGAGGGAGAATGTACACTTTATTGCACTATTAAAGCAAAATTCTGACAATAACTTCTAAAAATGATTCCACTCTTATACACTGAGAATATGACAGACCTTCCAAAAGTATAATTTCTTACATGAACGTCCAGGTATATAAGGAAAAATAACTATTTCATACCAATATCTTCAGCCGCCTTTATTGTTGGTTCACCACATAGGTTTTTATCAGAATCGCAGAACATTAATGTTTTAAATTAGCTACCATTACAACTAGCTTGAGAAGAACTTTCTTTTTAATAATTCGACCCAGATGCATTCTAGATACTCCAGTGTTACGAATCGATGGCTTCATGAGGAGCCGCTGTTGACTCGTGCTATCTCTGGACACACTGACAGGAAATGTTTTCTTACACCTGTTTTCCTCCTGCTTTTCCTTGGTAGGACTTAGTTCCTTGGCATAGTTCAGTATCAGTGACAGTCATAGAGAAGTGTTACAAAAACCCAGCTTATTCCAACTTGTGAATTATTTGGCACCCGGGAACCAGGTCTTACAATCTTCAACCCACTTTTTCCTAAAATGGCCCCTTTTCTGAAATGTTTATTTATATATGATGTAGGCCTGGGGAAAGGACATGGACTTTCAAAGAAAATATTCTCCAATAGATCTCTCAACTCCAGAGAACCTTCTGACTAAATCTGAAAGAATTCCACTGTGCTCTGATAACATCCTTTAATAATGAAGGAAAAGATATTTTTCCCCCAGGAGGATTTTGTAGTGAAAGAGATGGCATAATTTTTTTTTTAAATGTTGTTTATAATCTCATTTGTTTTTTCATTTGTGGGGTGTGTCTTAAATCCTAAATGGTACAGCCTTTTTAAAATACTTCTAGTAATAAAATGTTTCTGAAGTTATGTTGTAAATATCATTGGACTATGTTTAATAATGTTAAGTTGATCCCACTTCCCCTGAAATTATATACATAAATGCTGAAAGTATAAATTTACATATACAACTTCATGGAACATTTTTCTTCCAAGTGTGCATTTGCTAGAATTTGCATTGAAAGGTTTTGGAAGGAGCCTGTTGGTATGAATCCTGTGTGAGCAACACTCAGATTTGTTGCATACTGAACAGCATGCTAAATCTCACTTCACAATCTTAGATTTCTCATCTACCATCTTGAGCTGAATTTAAAATATAACTGCAGTTTATTATGTCACCTGTTCGTCAAACACTGATGCAAAGCTTAGTTTTCAGTGTGAAGAACCCATGACTAGAGAAGGGAAGAAGAAAGGGTCAAGCAGACCTCATTAAAGAGTGTATGGGCAAGAAAACACATCAGATGTCTTGATAGGTTTTTTAAAGTCCTGTTAGACTTGTCATGATTTCCAAAACACTAAATGCCATCTAGTATTTTGGACCCTCCAAAATTACAGTAGAATATTATTATGGGTCATCTTAATTGGAAATATACAGGAAAATCCTGATGATTAATGTAGACTAGTGATAGCTCTCACACATTTATATAACCTATGTTGAAAAGAAAGAAGAAAGGCAGGAAGGAAAGAAGGAAAAAGAGCGGAGAGAGAGGAACAAGAAAACACGTGGATTTGTGGAAATGAAAATTTTTAAATTACTAATTTGCAAGAATGGGTAAGAAAAATACCGAGTATGAACATAAATGCTTTCAATTCCGTTTGCCTCTTAATCCTTCTCAGTCCGTGGCCAGTTTTGAAACTTGGTGTAACTTCCTTCCTTTATTCCTCCCTCCCTTGCTCCCTCCATCCCTTCTTGCCAGCCTCCTTCCCTTCCTCTCTCCTTGAGTTTCCTTCTTCTTTCTTGTTCCCTCCCTCCCTCCCTCTCTTTTTTTTCCCTTAGTTTCCCCGGAAGCACATATACCAGCCATTTGAATGCTTTCTGCTCGTAGATACTGCCAAGCCCCCTCACCCAGACTGCTGACTAGATTTGGTAGAATGGAATGAGAAACATAGACTTTGTGTCTGTGGCGGCCACCTCTGATGTTGCAGACTTTTGCCGTGATTATGCACTCCAGCCGAGGGACGCTAGAGAGGTTGAAATTTCAACTGTGGGATTTGCCATTTTGGAATTTGCAGAAATGTACTGGATATGCTAACAGCAGCCTGGCTAGCCTCCACTTCACAAGGAAGTATTTAAATATACACGTGTAATATGAAGAAAATTGCATTAGATCATAAGGGATGAATTATTTTGTAAATGACTATACCATCAAATACCATACCTGATATCAATCATCTTCATCAGACAGTATCTGTGTATGTAAGTACATAAACAAAAAAGCAGGAGTTTATTTCTCTCTAATGTATCCTTGACTCTCTAGCGGTGACCTCTGAAATGTCTCTTCTGATCCAGACTTGTTTGAATCACGTGCAACATTTTAGATTTGTCTTTTCTCTGCAAGTTTTTTTTGGTTCAGTACCATAACATATTGAACCAAATAGTTTTGCTTGCTTTCTATTGATGACACATGATTTTGGCTTTTATCTTCAGTGGAAAATCAATGTGTCACATGGCGTTCACTAAGAAAAAGGTATGGGGCCTCTTTGTAATTCTTTGTCAGATGATTGCTTTATCTTGATTTATGCCTTCAAACTTTTTCCCATTCAGCAGAAAATATTGTGTCGCTATCTGTGAGAGCAAAGCGATCTATACCAATTTATGCTCTAAGTGTAGCCTCCTTCCAGAACTGCTTATGGAACATATCAACTCACTATAGATTAGGGACATAATGGATTCTTCTTTCTTAAAAGTGGCAGATTGACAATTTTAGTTCATATACAAGCTTTTATATTAACATTAAAACAATATTTCTATGTAAAGTAAAATATTGTAGTTGATTATTATTCGAGGGCCTCCCAGAATTTCAAGGTCTGAAAATAAATTCAATGTTCCTGGTGGTAACAAAATTGCCCCTACTTCCTTGTATCAGGACTGCCATTTGGAACTGCTGGGGAAGCTCTTTTCAGAAATTATTTTCAAAACAGCATTGTTGCCTTTTGCCAAACTGAAATCTGGTTGTAAACTTTTGAAAACTAGTTCCTTGGAATGGAATTCAAGTTGTCTTCTAAGCAAATTTTTTTTTAACTCAAACATACATTCTATCTTGCTTTAATATGTCACTATTTGTGTAGGAAACATATTTCTATTTTTACCATTTTCAATTTATTTACATTTACATTTACATTTGTGTAATATATATACACACATACATACACTTTAAGTTCTGGGATACATATGCAGAACTTGCAGTTTTGTGAAATAGGTATACATGTGCTGTCGTGGTTTGCTGCACCCATCAACCCGTCATCTACATTAAGTATTCCTCCTAATGCTATCCCTCCTCTTTGCTTCCTACCCACTGACAGGCCCCAGTGTGTGATGTTCCCCTCCCTGTGTCTATGTGTTCTCATTGTTCAACTCCCACTTATGAGTGAGAACATGTGGTGTTTGGTTTTCTGTTCTTGTGATAGTTTGCTGAGAATGATGGTTTCCAGCTTCATCCATGTCTCTGCAAAAGACATTAATCCATCCTTTTTTATAGCTGCATAGTATTCCATGGTTTATATGTGCCACATATTCTTTATCCAGTCTATCATTGATGGGCATTTGGGTTGCTTCCTAGTCTTTGCTATTGTGAATAGTGCTGCAATAAACATATGTGTGAATGTGTCTTTATAGTAGAATGATTTATAATCCTTTGGATGTGTACCTAGTGATGAGACTGTTAGGTCAAATGGTATTTCTAGTTCTGGATCCTTGAGGAATTGCTACACTGTCTTCCACAATGGTTGAACTAATTTACACTCCCACCAACAGTGTAAAAGCATTCCTATTTCTCCACATCCTCTCTAACACCTGTTGTTTCCTGGCTTTTTAATGATTGCCATTCTAACTGGCGCGAGATGGTATCTCATTGGACCAGGGGTGATGAGCTTTTTTTTTTTTTTTCTTCGAGACAGCCTCACTCTGTCACCCAGGGTGGAGTGCAGTGGCACAATTTCGGCTCACTGCAACCTCCACCTAATGGGTTCAAGCAATTCTCCTGCCTTAGCCTCTTGAGTAGCTGGGATTACAGATACATACCACCACGCCTGGCTAAAGTTTTTTTGTGTGTTTTTGGTAGAGACAGAGTTTCACCATAGTGGCCAGGCAAGTCTCAAACTCCTGACCTTGTGATCCACTCGCCTTGGCCTCCCAAAGTGATGGGATTACAGGCGTGAGCCACCACGCCCAGCCTATGATGAGCTTTTTTTCATGTGTTTATTGGCCGCATAAATGTCTTCTTTTGAGAAGTGTCTGTTCATATCCTTTTCCCACTTTCTGATGGGGTTGTTTTTTTCTTGTAAATTTGTTTAAGTTCCTTGTAGATTCTGGATATTAGCCCTTTGTTAGATGGATAGATTGCAAAAATTTTCTCCCACTCTGTAGGTTGTGTGTTCACTCCGATGATAGTGTCTTTTGCTGTGCAGAAGCTATCTTTAGTTTAATTAGATCCCGTTTCTCAATTTTGGCTTTTGTTGCCACTGCTTTTGGTGTTTTAGTCATGAAGTCTTTGCCTATGCCTATGTTCTGAATGGTATTGGCTAGGTTTTCTTCTAGAGTTGTTATGGTTTTAGATCTTATGTTTAAGTCTTTAATCCATCTTGAGTTAATTATTTTATAAGGTGTAAGGAAGGGGTCCAGTTTCAGCTTTCTTCATATGGCTAGCCAGTTTTCCCATCGCCATTGATTAAATAGTCAATCTTTCCCCATTGTTTGTTTTCGTCAGGTGTGTCAGAGATATGTTGTATATTTCATGGTACAATGCCTTCTGTCAATGGGGAAAAAGAACAAGCCTATATGGGATGAATGAAGTCTGCTATGGTTAAGGTTGAGAATATTTACTGATCCTTGAGTTCAGTCTCCAGGAATATTGGAAATAGAGAATGGAGATAATGGAGATAAAGAAAAGTTCTGAAAATGACACTTCCCATAGTGTCAAAATTGTGATCTATTGGAGAATTCTGTGATACATCAAAATCTCTGTTTATACTGATGTTTGTTATTGTGTATGAGCATATCTTTATCAGGTGTAGGCTATTTCTATACTTTCATGTCTTTAAATCAATGTTTCTATTCACATATGTATATGTGCAAATAGAAGCATGTTAATATTATATATATATTTTCTGTCATTACCATGATTGCTATGATTATCATTAGCATGTATTATTAGTGTGACCGAAGTATCATCAGTATCAGTTTCTTTCTAACTGCAGTGCTCCTGTAATGCTTCATTTCTACAGAGCCAACCTACACCCACCGTTTCCCTGACTATAACTTTACCTAAAGTATAAGCCCTTATAAAGCCATGAAAGCCTACCGAGAATTGTCAAAGAAGCTAGGCAGCAGCCAGGCTCTGCCTTAGGAAAAGACTTTACTTTTTATTATCATGTGCAGTACTTAATTACTTGTTTTGACCTCTAAGATTTTGCTCTCCTATATTTCTATCCCCTGGCTTTCTGATATTTCATGTTATTATATTTGAAATTTTAACCTTGCTTTTCTTTTTGGAATCTCTGATATCTCTGCTGTCACAGGTAATGACAGGTTCCTCTCTAACTGTTGGTGTTATCCCTGGTCAGATTATTACTGATGACAGAAGTAGATGTTTTACGTGGATTCTCTCGATATCAGAAACAAATACAGAGATCACAACTCAAAAATGACAGACTGATAACCATTATGAACTTAGATGCAACATTCTTAATACAATATTAGCAAATTGAGTCTAGGAATAGTTAAAAATGATAATGTGTTTTAACGAAGTGGGGTTTATCTCAAGTTGGTTTCAACAACTGAAAATCTACCGTGCTGACAGAAAAAAGAAAAATCACGTGACACTCTCAATAGATGCAAAAAAGGAATTTACAAAATGTAACACATTTTTTAAATTAAAAACTCCCAGCAAACTGAGGATAGAAAAGTACATTTTCAAACTGATTATGTGTTTACAAAAAATCTATAGCAAACATCTTACTTAAAATGGTGAAAGCCTTAATACTTTCTACATAAGATTATGAAAAATGCAATGATGTCCTCTCTCCCTAGTTCCTTAAAGTATTGCATTCAATATTAAATAAGTGGAAATATATACCAAGTTCATTGATATATATTTAATACTTATGAGATGATAATTCTCCTGAAATTGATCTCTAGATTCAGTGGAATTCCCATGAAACCTTATAGGTCCTTTTGGATAAATTACAAAACTGATTCTAAAACAGGGAGAAAGAAAGAAGGGAAGGAAGGAGGAATGGACAGAAAGAAGAAAGAAATAAAGAGAAAAGAAAAGAAAATAAGAAATAAGTGACACCCAAGTTGGGAAGAAAGAAAAATACTATTCTCACGTGATGTAAACATATACATAGAAAATCCTTAGGCATCTGCAGAAGTGTGCTAGAGGTATGAAGTGAATTTAACAAAGTTGTAGGATGAAAGATCAATAAATAAAATCAATTGTGTTTCTATACACAATCAACACCAATTAGAAAATAAAATTATGTAAGCAATTTAACTTATAATAGCCTCAAAAATAATAAAATAATTCAGAATAAATTTAATAAAAGGTATGCTGATCCAAAATTTCTAAATCACTAATACGAGAGATTGAATAGGTAGAAATATGTATCAAGTTCATTGGTAAATATACATGTCATACTTATTAGATGATAATTCTTCTGAAACTGATCTCCAGATTTGGCACAATCCCAATCAAACCTATAGGCCTTTTTGGAGAAATTACAAAGCTGATTCTAATTTTTTTTTTTTAAATGCGGAAGTCCTAGAATAGCCAGAGCATGTTTTAGAAAGAAGAATAAAGTTGGAAAACTTTCCAAATTTCAAGACATGTTGTAAAGCTACACTAACCAGTACAGTAAACTTACTGGCATGAAGAAGACATATATATCAGTGAAACAGAATAAATCATTTAGAAATATATCCAGCCTTACATGGCCAAAGTTGCCAAAATAATTCAATAAGGAAATCAATGTCTTTATAAAGATGGTACTATTAAAATTGGATATTAAATGGAGAATATGAACTTCAGAATTACCTCACACCATATCCTCAAATTAACTCAACATGTATTTTATACATAATGTAAATATAAAAAGTATAAAGCTTACTGAATAGGAAAAATTTTTAATAATCTTACTATAGCTAAAAATTTTTTAGATAAGAAAAGGATGGATGAAAATGGAAAAAATAGTAAGTTGGACTTCATGAAATTAAAACTTTTGCAATTTAAAACATAGCATCAAAAAATGAAAAGGCAAACCACAGATTGGGACAGAATAATTTTAAATATGTCTGATAAAGAACTTTCATCTAGAATGTACACATAACTAAAAAACTAAATAACAAAACACAAATAACTCATTTAACAAAATATTTTGACCTAAATGGGCCAAATATTTGTACAGATATTTTAATTTAAAAAGAGATGATGTCCAATACACAAATGAAAAGATACTTAACATTACCCGTCATCAGGGAAATGCAAGTTAAAACCACATTGAGGTACCACTGTACACCCACTGGAGTGGCTGACACGAGCAGAACTGACCATACCACATGATGTGAAGAATTGCTATTCACACCTGGCTAGTGGGACTTCAAAATGGTACAGACATTCTGGAAAGCAGTTTGGCAGTTTCTTTTAATGTTAAACTTAGTACTGATCATATAGCCAAATAATTCCACTGCCACTCAAAATAAATAAAAACATATCCGTACCAAGCCTCATCCTTGAAGTTCATAGCAGATGTGTCCATCAACTTGTAAATGGATAAACCAGTTGTAGATGGAGTACCACTCAACAATAAAAAGGAGCAAACTGATACAACAGCAATATAAATGAATATCAAAAGCATTATGCTCAGTGAAAGAAGCTAGACATGAAAGACACCAATGTATCATTCCACTAATAGGATACTCAAGAAAATGCAAACTGTAGAAACAGAAGCAGATTAGTGGTTGCCTGTGTTCAGGAATGGAGAAAAGATCAAATGCAAAACAGCAAAAGAAAACATTTTGTGATGATGCAGATTTTCTGTATCTTGATCACGATTGTGGTCAAATGATGATATTCATCTGCCATAACTCATTAAATTGCACATTGAAAAGGGTGAATTTTACTGTGTGTACATTATACTTAAATGGAGCTGTAAATATGTTTGGAGCTTATCTGTGAACATTAGTTGCAGAGCAGGAGTTATTTTTATAGAGTGGAAATCTGCTGAGTGCCAACTTGAGAAGGGTTGAAAAAAATTACAACCTTCTTCCAGCACATTTCAGTTAGAACACTCTTAGGATGTCGTTACAGCTGTGCTCTATATTGGAGTCTCTGATGAAATCACATGTCTAACAATCTCAGCATGCCTTTAATCAACAGAATACACACGTGTTTTCTTTTTTTTACTATAAAGGATATACCAAACAACTTTTTCAAGACTTTACTTCAAAAAGGCACGTAGTTTTGCAATATTTTTGGTAAGTCTTTAATTATTTCAAAATGAAAAATTGAAAATAAAATGCAGTTATTTACTCAGGCCCCCACAAAAAAGGCCTGTACGGGGAATGCATGTGTTGTGTGTGTGTGTGTGTGTGTGTGTGTGTGTGTGTGTGTAAGTGTGTGATTTGAAGAATTGAAAAAATTTTAGTGGGGTTTTGTAGCATCACTTTGATAGCATCTTGTAATTTTGTATTGTGTTTGAAATAAAAATAAAGTGAATACACTGATAAAATAATTTGAAAAGAATTTGCATTATTGCCTAAATTATGTGTGGTTTCCACAGTGGCATGAATCGAGCATCTTTAACCTACATAACAATATATCAGAATGTATTAGGTAAAAAATAAACTAGTATAACAAAGTTAAATATTTCTAAAGGAAAATTATAGCTTTATTTTTTTTCCTGAAATGTTTTGAGGAGATATTTACACCAAAAGATATTATCATTGATCAATGAAACTTTTTCAGAATTTGCTTGTGTCCCACCAATATTTGATTACATAGTGCTTCTGTGAGTTCCATTCCATTAATTTAGCATTGACAGGAGAGAAGGCAATGGCTCTGCAGCCTCTCTCGGTGTGGCATGATCCTGGTTCCGCTGGCTGATCTCTATTAGAACCATGGCCTTAATCATGCCTTTCATGCTTCTAACTTGATTTGCATTTGTTGTGTAATCCAAATTTATTCTCTCGTTTAGTCGCTTCCACCCATAGAAAAGCAGGTCTTTTTCATTTCTCCTTCACCATTGCCCCCATTTTTTCTTTTTGTCCTCCCATGATGAAAAACAAGACAGAAAACAAACTACAACAACAACAGACACCTTTTGTCTGTGGTCACCAATGCATTGTAGCACTAAACTTTGTTCAAAATCTCTAGATCTGACCTCTATATCTGCTGTTCCCAGAGTTTTTCAATGTATTCTCTAGACTGCTGTGACCCACTGACAGAAAGTCTAGCTATATTTAATTGAAAGTTATTACTGTCTGATATGGTTTGGCTGTGTCCGCACCGAAATCTCATCTTGCACTGTAGCTCCCATAATTCACATGTTGTGGGAGGGACCCAGTGAGAGGTAAGTGGATCATGGGGGCAGTTTTCCCCACACTGTTCTAGTGGTAGTGAATAAGTCTCATGAGATCTGATGGTTTTATAAGGGGAAACCCCTTTCGCCTTTCACTTGGTTCTCATTTGCTAAATCATGCCTCTCAGCTGATTCTCTCTAGAATTTATTCTCAGGAGATCTAATTAATAACTTGTCAAGCTGATGTCCATCCTTGGGGACAACTCGTATCTGAAGAATGGCCAGTGAAAGGTATTAAAACTCCATACTCCTGCCTCAATTTAGGGCAACTCTGAAGGGTCACCCCAGCTTCTCAGCTCCCCCTTGAGATTAGCTGAGGTATTTGTTGTGACTGCCTCACATCTCAACTCCCTTTATCCAATTCAGCTTTTTCGCCACAGTTGTTGGTTCCTAGGATTTTACCCAGTTAAATGTTCTCTACACAAATCTCTATCTCAAATCTGCTTTACAGGGAATGTGGCCTCAGACAGGTTTTCATTAGGTTCTGGACATAACTCTCATTAGTCATTGATATGATTCGGCTGTGTCTCCGGCCGAATCTCACCTTGATTGTAATTATCCCCGCATGTCAAGGATGGAGTCAGGTGGAGATAATTGAATCATAGGGGCGGGTTCCCCCTACTGTTCTCCTGGTAGCGAATAAGTCTCAGGAGATCTGATGCTTTTAAAATGGGAGTTTCCCTACACAAGCTTTCTTCTCTGCTACCATTTAAGGTGTGCCTTTGCTTCTTTTTTGCCTTCTGCCGTGACTGTGAGGCCTCCCCAGCCATGTGGAATTGTGAGTTCATTAAACCTCTTTCCTTTATAAATTACCCGGTCTTGGGTAGGACTTTATTAGCAGCATGAGAACAAACTAGTACAGTCTGTTCTATAAACCCAAGTCGGATCACAGAGTCCCGCTTTCTGTTTTTTTTTTCTAGCCCATATTTCTACTAAAACTTGACTCATATAGACTTAAAACAAAATAATTAAGCATGACTAATATTTATTTAATATTTTATACGTGTCAGGTACCGTATTTTGTAACTTATCTTTTAATAATCTTTCCAAATCTCTAAAAGGAGAATGCTGCTCTTTTATAGAGAAAATAAGGATGGCTCTGAAAATTTTAGTAGTAGGGGAAGTAGGGTGAGGGACATAGGGGGCACTTTGTGTTATTTGTGCATTTTACTATCAGTCTAAAATCAGGTCAAAATAAAAATAAAAAAAATTGAGTAGTAGAAGCAGGTTGTTAAGATTTTCAGTGTGACTCTAGAATTTTTTTGTTTGTTGTTTGTTTTGGAGTGTAGTGGTAAGATCTCTGCTCACTGCAACCTCCACTTCCCAGGCTCAAGCAATTCTCCTGCCTCAGTCTCCCAAGTAGCTGGGATTATAGGTGCCCGCCACCACACCCAGCTAATTTTTGTATTTTTTTTTTTTAGTAGAGATGGGGTTTCAGCATGTTGGCCAGGCCAGTCTCCAACTCCTGACTTCAAGTCATCCACCCGCCTCAGCCTCCCGAAGTGCTGGGATTATAGGCATGAGCCACCACTCCTGGCCCAAAGTTCATATTTTAACTACTAACCTAAATTATTTTAAAAACAAAAGTCTCCTTGGACTCAAACCAGGTCAGAGTGACATGATCATGTGCCTGTTTTGTGCAGGGTGAAGTGAGATTATTATCTAGGAAATAGCTGAAATGTCTTGTTGTGGGCATAAATATTTCATATAAATTCTAAGCTTCATATTAGCACTTAGATTATAATTATCTAAAGAATAGAGAACAATTTCATATAATTTTCAATGTTTCAGGTGAATCAAAAGTATGCATACAAGCATGCAGATGAATTTCAGTGAATATAGTGGTGACAATTCTCAACAGAATATGTGTCCCCCACCCCAACCCTGCTTCTTGCTCTTTCACTGTCCTAAAGATAGAACAAAATGGTTCAGGCATCCAGCTTGTCCCCTCCACACTTCACACTTTTACTTAATAGCAGCTTATCTTTAACACTTTGTCATCTTTAAGATGTTGCTAATTCTTTCTGGTAGATTCCAGGACTGAGGATGAGGAAGAATGATTTTATTTAAATAAGGTTGCTTAATTAGAAAACAATTTTTTTTAGTTTTAAAATATTTTCATTATTTTATATAATTTTTGTGGGTACATAGGAGGTTTATATATTTGTGGGGTACATGAGATGTTTTGATACAGGCATGCAGTGTGAAATAATCACATCATGAGGAATGGGCTTTCCATCCCCTCAAGCATTTATCCTCTGAGTTAAAAACTATTCAATTGGCTGGGCGAGGTGGCTCACGCCTGTAGTCCCAGCTCTTTGGGAGGCCGAGGTGG
Source organism: Gorilla gorilla gorilla (assembly GCF_029281585.2). Classification (NCBI taxonomy): domain Eukaryota; kingdom Metazoa; phylum Chordata; class Mammalia; order Primates; family Hominidae; genus Gorilla; species Gorilla gorilla. Next base: position 15,458,744 of record NC_073234.2, on the reverse strand, counting down.
GCAGATCGCCTGAGGTCAGGAGTTTGAGACCAGCCTGGCCAACATGATGAAATCCCATCTCTACTAAAAGTACAAAAATTTGCCAGGTGTGGTGGTGAGTGCCTGTCATCCCAGCTACTCGGGAGGCTGAGACAGGAGAATCATTTGAACCTGGGAGGTGGAGGTTACAGTGAGCCGAGATCATGCCATTGTACTCCAGCCTGAGTGACAAGAGTGAAACTCCATGTCAAAAACAAACAAAAATCAATTACATTCCTTAAGTTATTAAAATTAAACGTTGTAAATGATTTTTTTTCCCAAAGCTTTTTCAAAGAAAAAAAAAGTAGAAACAAAGACACTTTCTACTGATTTCCAACATGGTGACTCTGTATTTCTAGCATGTGTTAAGGTGAAAAATTGATTTTATGTTTAATACAAAACATAGCATAATGTAATGAAAAGCAAGATTGTAATGATAAAGGAAAATAACATTAGTGCTAATTTTTTTCAATTTGAAGCATTGGATTAAAATGAATTAGGTTATATTCCAACATGTTTATATTGAATTTCTTTTTTCTCCAATTGGTTTCTTTTTATTAATGGGGGAGTGTTGCATTTGTATAAGGTTTCCCTATTATATTCAATTGTTTTGAGATGCTTTTAATATGAAGTTTTTATGTTTTCTTTTTGATGTATACATGTTATGCTTTTATGCTGAATTTGATAATTGGTGCTGTATATGCAAAGCAAATGTAATTTCCCAGCTTTTATTTTTTAAAGCCCTGGGAAGCAACATAATAAAGTAGAAATAGTATCAAGACAGGAGTTAGAATACCTGGATTCTAAAATTTAAATTAAATTAGGATCTAGTGACATTATAGGTGTTCCTTGATCTTCTGATGACCTGATTCCTCAAAAGAAAAATAAAATAATCTATAAATTGTTTCTAATTCTAAAACTCTATCAATCCTATTTTTAAAATTATAATTAGTTGAACTCTATAAGGTCACAAAAATCCCTATTAAGAAACTAAAATAAAATTTTATCATATCTTAAAAATACTCTGATCTTTTTTTATATGCTGACATGAATTCTAATTATTTTTGAGCCCCTAAAAAACATTTAAGATCACAGTTTGTGTTTTATTATTGACTTTCAGATAATTAACATTTTACTGATAGATATGAACAAATCTACTCTAACAGAGATAGTCATTAGTTTATTTCTCTCTTTTCAGTATCAATAAAAAGTATCGATTTACCAATAACAATGAATTATTTGCCTGAAGTAAATGAAACGTAAGCAGCAAATTGAACCTTTTAGTATAACTCTTCTTGTAAACATTGACTTAGTTCAAAGGGAGCTTATCTTTAAAAAAAAAGCGCTAATTCATGTCTATTGGTATAGATATAATCTTTTGTTCCTTGAAAATAGATCCTACTATACTCCAGACACTATGCCACTTGGTGCAGATATTAACACAAATAGCAGGTGATCATTGTCCTCATGGAGTTTATTTTAAAGAGAACAAAGTGAGACAAAGGCACACAAGCAAAGAACTACAATACAAAGGGGATGGCATCTGACTCAGCATGGAGGTGTCACGGAAGGTGTTGTTTTGCTTAGGTTTTGAAGTGTGGGTAGGAGATGGCCCATGTTGAGAGTGGGAACTGGGAATTAAAAAGATGAGGAGGTCTCTGCAAATCTACATGGATGGGAAGTAGCATGCTGATGTGGGAAACAACTAAAAAGTTCCAGAATGCATGGTTTATAAAGCGTGAGTCAGAGAGGGCTAGACCAGTAGCCAGATCAAGGATATCTCAGATGTTATAGTCATGAATTAGTGCATTGACCTGCAGGCCATGGGAGTCACTGAAGGTTTCAGTCAGGTAAGTGAGCTGATCAGAACAGTCCTTTAGATAGGCCGCTCTTTTGGCTGTAAGGGGGACACGTTTGAAGTAGGGCTATAGCTAAAAATATACAGAGACTTCCTCTTGTCTACAGCCCTGCTGGCATCTGTTGTATTTTGACTTTTTAATAATAGCCATTCCAACCGGTATGAAATGGTATCTCATTGTGTTTTGATTTGCATTTTTCTGAATATTAGTGATTGTAAGCATTTTTTTTTTTGTGTATTTGTTGGCCATTTGTATGTGTTCTTTTGAGAAGTGTTTGTTCATGTCCTTTGCTCATTTTTTGATTGGGTTTTTTTTTTCTAATTGATTTAAGTTCCCTGTAGATTCTGGATACTAAAAAACAAACAAAAACCAGAAGTAAATAAATTCTCAGGACACACACACCCACACCCACACCCACAGAGAGAGAGAGAGAGAGAGAGCGCCTAGGTAAGAGGCCACCAACCACCAGGGTCTAAACTGGGAACACTTTCTAGTACAGAATGAATGGAAAGGATTCATGAAATATCTAGAAAGTAACGTTAATGAGATTTACATGTATGGAGTGAATGAGGAGAAACAGGGATCATTCAGGATTCTGGTGGGAATAACAGGGGGAGCCATTAGTTTAAATTTTGAAGTGGGAGAAGGAGAGGGAGTTTTAGGGAGAAAGATGAGTTGTTTTTTAGGTATTTCAAACCCTTGAAGCTTCTATGGGACATCGAAGTGGAAATAACAGTCTGTGGGTTGGGACAATAAAGAAAGAAATTGGTTGAAGACTAGGGGAAGAGTATAGAGCAAAGAAATATTTAAGATAATAAACATATAGAGATAGCTGAAAATGTGGGACTGGATTACAAAGGAAGAATGATTTAGTTATGAAGCCCAACGGCTGACAGGAATGGGTGACTACTCGAGGAGTTCATATGCATCTGTTATTGTATGAATAAAAAAAATTATCTGTTCCTTCCTAAAGATATCTTCAACCTGTTTTTGGATACATATGGGCACTGCTTTTCACTCTCTTAGCCCCATTTCTTATTTTAGCCTCTGCTGTAGCAATCAGTTCTGCACAGGCTTTGACCCAGGCTTTGACTAGTTGGTGCAGGTGTGATATGACACTTACCTGGAATGGCCCACAGTTTGTGGCTGCTCTCACTTAAGCAGGTGGGATGCTCATGTAGGTGTAACCTAGAAGCTTGGTAGAGTTTATGCCCATGGGGCAACCTGTGACCACTCAAAAATAAAGCCCTTTCCTCCTCCCAGATTGAGGAGTTTTGCATTATGTAGTAAAACTCCTTAGAAGGCCTATTAGGTTCCAATACAGCATTAGGCAACTTGATAAGGTATCCCATCATCAGCCTTCCTTTCTTCCCTCATTCCTCTGCCTCTCACTCTTTCTTCCTAAGTTAACTTCTTAGATAAAATGCCAACTTTCTATATTTTGTTTCACATCAGGGAAAATAATTGTATATCCCATTTCAAAAGCACATAAAAAGGTTACTGTATAGAAAATTTGTCTTTAATAGATTAAGCTGTAATTTTCCAAATACTTTAAAATTTTATTTCAGATACGTTTTTCATTTTTATAAGCTTCATCTAAAAGCAGAGTTCACCTAAGAATATACCTAAGAGCATATTACATAGAATATATTTTATATTTCAGTAGTTTAGCTAGGATTCTTTCAAAATTGAGAGGATCTACAAATATTTCTAACACATTAGTTTTCAGTCTTAAGGCTGAGTCAAGAACAAAGCTCCTAAACTTTGCGTTGGTGATTGAGAACATTTTAAAATTGTTATTTAATTCATTAATTTATTTTTTAAAAATTTTCACATTGTAATTATATAGATTTATAGGATACAATTTGATGTTTCAATGAATATGTATGTTGTCTAATGATCCAATAAGGATAGTTAGTGTATTAATTACCTCATGCATTTATCATTTCTTTTTAATAAGAAATTTCAAAATCCTTTCTTCTAGATACTTTGTAATATACAATACTTTACTTTTAACTATAGTCACCCTGCTTTGCAAAGAACACTTCAACTTATTCTTCCTATATAATTGTGATTTCATAACTGTTAACCAATCTATCTCCATTTTGCCCTCCCCACTTCTTCCTCACTGTTTGGTAACCACTATTCTACTCTACTTCTGTATTAACATTTTTTTTTTAAGATTCCACATATGAGAGAGATCATGCGGTATTTGCTTTCTGTGTCTGGCTTATTTCACCTAACATTGTATCCTACAGGGTCATCCATGTTGTTGCAACTGGCAGAATTTCATTCTTTTTTTATTGCTGAATAGTATTTCATTGTGTATGTGTCCATATATATATATATTATATATAATAATATGTATAATTATAATTACACATAAAATTATATATAATTATAATTAATTTTATGTATAATTATAATTACACATAAAATTATATATAATTATAATTATATATAATTATATATATAATAAGAATATATATTATATGTAATATACATAATATACATAATATACATAATGTATAGTATATATAATATACATAATATATTATATACATTATACATTATATATATTATATATAATATACATCATATATATTATGTATGTAATATACATAATATATATCATATATAATATACATCATATATATTATGTATATAATATACATAATATATATTATGTATATAATATACATAATATACATCATATATAATATACATAATATATATCATATATAATATACATAATATTATATATACATAATTCACGTGTTTGTTTTTATACACATAGATTGATTCCATATCTGATTATTAGAAATAGTGCTACAGTAAACATAAGAGTGCAGATATTTTTCAAACACAATGATTTCATTTCCTATGGATATATACCCAGTAGTGGGATTGCTGGGTTATGTGATCGAATGATTGGTTTTTTTGTTTTTTTTTTATTTTTTAGCGAACTTCCATAAAGTTTTGCTTAATGGTTGTACTAGTTTACAATCTCATCAACAGTGTGTAAGTGTTCCCTTTTCTCCACTTCCTTGCCAATTCTTGTTATCTTTTACCATTTTGGTAATAGCCATTCTAATGGGTGAACTGGTATCTCATTGTGGTTTTGATTTGCATTTCCCTGATGGTTAGTGATGTTGAACATGATTTTATTATGTATTCGTCTTGACCATTTCTATATTTTCTCTTGTGGCATTTCTTTTAGTTTATTTTGTCCTTTTTTTTTTTTTTTTGCGAAGGAGTCTTGCTCTGTTGCCCAAGCTGGAGTGCAGTGGTGCAATCGGGGCTCACGGCAACCTCCATCTCCCTGGTTCAAGCAATTCCCCTGCCTCAGCCTGCTGAGTAGCTGGGGTTACAGGCACACGCCATCATGTTTGGCTAAATTTTTGTATTTTTAGTAGAGAAATGGTTTCACCATATTGGTCAGGCTGGTCTCAAACTCCTGACCTCAGGCAATCCACCTGCCTCAGCCTCCCAGTTTTGCCCATTTTAAAATAATTTACTTATGTTTTTGCTGTTGAGTTGTTTAAGTTTCTTATAAAATCTGGGCATTAACTCCTTAGCAGATATATAGTTTGCAAATATTGTATCCCATTCTGTAAGTTGTTTTTTCACTCTGTTAAGTTTCCTTTGCTGTGCAAAAGCATTTTAGTTTGATGAAACCCCATTTATCTATTTTTGCTTTTGTTGCCTGTGCTTTTGACGTCTCATTTAAAAAATCCTTGTACAACCCAAAGTTATAGAGAATTTCCCACATGTTATCTTCTAGTAGTTTTTCATAGTTTTCAATCTTACCTTTAGGTCTTTAATCGCATTTGAGTTGATTTTGTATAAGGTAAAAGATAGGGGTCTAATTTCATTATCCCACATGTAGATATCCAATCTTCTCAGTACCATTTAATGAAGAGACTGTCTTTACCCCTGTGTGTGCTCTTGACTCCTTTTTTGAAAATCAGTTGACTTTAGTTTTGAGAATTTATTTCTGAGCTGTATATTCTCTTCCATTGGTCTATGTGTTTGCTTTATGGCAGTGCCATGCTGTTTTGCTTACTATGGCTTTGTAGTATATTTTGAAGTCAGGTAGTGTGGTGCCTCCAGCTTTGTTATTTTTGCACAGGATTGCTTTGGTTATTTGGGGTCTTTTCTGGTTTCATACAAATTTTAGGGTATTTTTTTCTATTTCTGTGAAGAATTTCATTGGTATTTTGATAGGGATTGCATTGAATCTGTAGGACATTTTGTTAGTATGGTCATTTCAATAGTATCAGTTCTTCCATTCCATGAGTATATAGTGTCCATTTTTTGTGTATCGTAAATTTTTCCATCAGTGTGTTATAGTTTTCATTGTAGAGATCTTTCACGACCTTGATTAAATTTATCTGCAGATTTCTTGGTAGCTATTGTAAATGGAATTCCTTTCTTGATGACTTTTTCAGATAGTTCACTATTAGTGTATAGAAACACCACTGAATTTTCTGTGTTGATTTTGTATACTAGAACTTTACTGAATTTATTTATTATTTCTAGTAGTTTTTGGTCAAGTCTTTAGGGTTCTCACTCTATATAAGTATATATAGAAAGAACCCTAAAGAGAGAGAGATCATATATATCTATATGATCATATATATAGATGTATACATATGTATGTGAGATCACATTTTCTACAAACAGAAACAATCTGACTTCCTTCTTTCCAGTTTGGATCCCTCTTATTTATTTCTTTTGTCTAATTGCTCTGGCTCTGACCTCCAGTACTATGCTAAATAGAAGTGGTAGAAGTTGACATCCTTGTCTTCCTCCATATCATAGAGGAAAAGCATTTAACTATTCACCATAAATAAGATGTTAGCTGTGGGTTTGTCACATATGGCCTTTACTGCATTGAGGTACACTCCTATACCTACTTTCTTGACAGTTTTTATCATAAAGGAATGTTGACTTTTGTCAAGTGTTCTTTTTGCATCTGTTGAAATGATCACATGGTTTTTGTTTTTCTTTCTATTGTGGTGGTGTATCATATTTACTTATTTGTGCATGTTAAGCCATCCTTTCATCCCTGGGATGAATCCCACTTGATTATAGTGAATACTCTTTTTAGTGTGCTGTCGAAGTCAGTTCACTTGTATCTTGTTGAGAATTTTTGTATCTATGTTCTTCAGGAATATTGGCCTGTTATTTTCATTTTGTGCGTGTCTTTGTCTGGTTTTAGAATCAGGATATTGCGCGCCTCATAAGATGAGTATGGAAGTATTCCTTCCTCATTACTTTTGTGGAAAAGTTTGTGGAGAATTGGTAGTTATTCTTTAACTGTTTGGTAGAATTCAGCAGTGAAGACATCAGGTCCTGGGTGTTGGTTGTTGTTGTTGTTGTTTTGATGGAAGATGTTTTATTATTGATTCAATTTCCAAACTCATTATTGATGTGTTCAGATGTTATATTTCCTCACAATTTAATCTTGGTAGTTGTATGTGTGCAGAAATTTATTCACTTTATTCTACATTATCAAATTTGTTGGCATATAGTTATGAGTAATGTCTTACAATCCCTTATATTTCTGTGGTGTATCAGTTGTAATGTCTCCTTTTTCATCTTTTATTTATTTGAATTTTCTCTCCTTTTGTCTTAGTTTAGCTAAAGGTTTGTCAGTTTTACCTTTACACTTTGTCTTATTTATCTTTTGAAATATTTTTTAGTGTCTGTTTCATTTATATCTGCTGTGAGCTTTATTATTTCCTTCCTTCTACCAATTTTGGGTTTAGTTTGTTTTTGATGTTCTAGTTACTTGAAGTGTATAATTTTGCTTTGTGATTTGAAAATCTTTCTTCATTTTTGGTGTAGGCTTTTATTGCTATAAATTTCCCTCTTAGAACTGCTTTTGCTACGTTCCATAGGTTTGGGTATGTTGGATTTTCATTCTTACTTGTCTCAGTGACTTTTGAAATTTTCCTATTAATGTCTTAATGAGACCTATTGATTTCTTGGGTGCATGCTATTTAATTTCCATGTTTTTATAAAATTTCCAAGGGCTTTCCTGTTGTTGATTTCTGGCTTTATATCACTGTAATCAGAAAAGATACTTCATATGATATCTGTCTTCTTAAGTTTGTTAAGACTTATCATGTGTCATAATGTATGATTGGTCCTAGAGAATGTTTGGTGTACAGTTGAGAATAATTTGTATTCTGCAGCTGTTGGATGATGTATTAGTCTGTTTTCATACTGCTGATAAAGACATACCCGAGACTGGGTAATTTACAGAGAAAAAGAGGTTTAGTGGACTCATAGTTCCACGTGGCTGGGGAGGTCTCCCAATCATGATGGAAGGCGAAAGACACATCTTACATGGTAGCAAACAAAATAGAATTGAGAACCAAGTGAAAGGGTTCCCCCTTATAAAACCATCAGATCTTGTTAGACGTATTCACTACCACAAGAACAGTATGGGGGAAACCGCCCCCATGATTCAATTATCTCCCACTGGTTCCCTCCCACAACATGTATGAATTATGGGAGCTGTAATCAAGATGAGATTTGGGTGGGGATATACAGCCAAACCATATCAGGTGAGATCTTCTTTACCTGCTAGGTCCATTTGGTCTATGGTATAGTTTGAGTCTGTCATTTTTTGGTTGATTTTCTCTTCATATAATCTGTCCATTTTTTAAAGTGGAGTGTTGAAATTTCCTACTAATATTGTATTGCAGTCTATCTCTACCTTTAAATCTAATATTTGCTTTATATATCTGGTTGTTCTGGTGTTGGATACATATATAGTTACACCTAAGTAATATATATGTTATGTCCTCTTATTGAATTGGACCTTTTTTCATTTCGTTATACAGTGACATTCTTTTTTTATATAGTTTTTTTATTTAAAGCCTTTTAAAATATGACATGACTGTGGCTACTCCTGCTTGCTTTTCATTTGTTTGCATAAAATATATTTTTCCATCTCTTCACTTTCAGTCTATTTGTCTTTAATAGTGAGGTAAGTATCATGTAGGCAGCATATAGGTGGGTTTTGCTATCTGAATCCATTCATCCACTTTATATCTTTTAAGTAGAGTTTAATCCACTTCTATTCAAGTTTATTATTGATAAATTAGGACTTCCTTCTACCATTTCATTAGTTGTTTTTTAGATTACTTGTTCACTTCTTCCTTTCTTATTGTTTATCTCTCTAGTTTGGTGGTTTTCTGTGGTGCGAAGCTTTGTTTCTTTTCCCTTTTTTGGTGTGTGTGTGTGTATCTGCTGTAGTTTATTTCTTTCTGGTTAGTGAAACTAACATACAGAGTCCTGTATTTGTAACAGACTATTTTACACTGATAACAACTTAACTTCTGTCACATAAAAATACTCTTGACTTCTCCCCCTCACACACACAATTTATATTTTTGTTACCTTACATTGCATCTTTATGAATGGTAGACTCCATCGAACATAGGATCTATGTCACAACTAAATCAATTATTTAGTGGCAGCATTAAAGCAGCCCAAAGAATGTGAAAAACTGGTGTGGGTGTATTTAACATTTTAAAAACTATGTTTCACAATGTTTTCATTAAAACGTCTTTATCAGTTTGCTAATGCCTAATTTTTACAACCAGCCACCATAGATTTTACAGGATAAATATATTATTTCAGTGGTAATTGAAGCAGAATTTTTGTTGCTCTTCTTACCCTTAGAGATTGTGTATTATCCTCAGACGTAATTCTTTGATTTTTTTTCTTTTCATGTTGTTACACATAGTTACCAACAATCAACGTGAGAATAACCTTTGAATATTTTCAAGCATTAAGATTTGTTTATACAGCTGCACAATTAGACAACCAACACTCTTGGGTCTTTACCTCTCAGCATACACCTGATTATTAACTTAAAGGTATGATGGGAAAAGTATCAATTTTTCTTGGTCACCTAGATTTAGAAATATGTAATAACTATAAGCTCGGGTCTGCTTCTTCAGAAGCCTAGGAAGTGGAGCGATGGTTCTCTGAAGAGGCTGGAAACAAAGTATGTGTTTCCAGAAGGCTTAATAGAATATGTTGAGACATAGGCCATTAACACAAAAGTGAAAGAAATGCAAAAAATGTATGAAAGTAAGGATTTGAGAAGGGAAATTTTATTTTTAAGTCTAAGATTCCTATGAATTATATGAAAGTAAATGTCCTATCCCTAAAATTAGCCAAAGGAAGCACTTTACTTATCAATATGATATGACTTTTCATACTCTTATCTAAAGATATCCTAAACTAAGATCCAGTTTTCTAAGAAAAGACTTTTTACTCATGCTTTAAAGCATGTTAGATGATTCCTACCACATCACATCATGTTGTTTACATGTATGATTTAAACTGCATTTATTCTTCAACTCACTGGTTCCTTAGGCTTCTTATCTTTCCTTGCACGCTTAGATAATTTTATGTAAAATTGATTTTTAGAAGTTTAGTTGCTGGGCATAGTGGCTGTCACCTGTAAACCCAGTACTTTGGGAATTCAAGGCAGGTGGATTTCTTGAGTCTTGGAGTTTGAGGCCTGCCTGGGAAAGATGACAAACCCCATTTGTACAAAAATAAAAATATTAGCTGGATATGGCGGCACATGCCTGTGGTCCCAGCTACTCCAAGGCTGAGGTGGGAGGATGGCTTGAGTCCGAGAGGCAGAGGTGTGAGCCAAGATCATGCCCTGCTCTTCAGCCTGGGCAACGAAGCCAGACCCTGTTTCAAAAAAAGAAATCTAGTGAGATTTAATTTCTATTTCTATGTGATTCAAAATTAGGAGAGCTTCAAGGCTAATGACTATTAAAAAATGGCCATTGCTACTTGCATTTTCTATGAAGCCAGCATACACAGCAACGTGCAACCAAAAAACCAAGCTATTTAATATGTAGCTTAGATTTCAGGTTTGATTGTCTTTGAGGTTTGATTATTGCAGAGATCAATTGCCAGACCAAATATAGACTAATTCTGCATCTGGTCTTTTTATCATATGAAACATCCCAGCCTTGGGTATAAATTAAGAGCAAATACGGATGTTTATACCGATAGCGGTGTAGATATTTCCATGTTTATACAGTTAGCGGTGTAGATATTTCCATGTCTATACAGACAGTGGTGTGGATATTTCCATGTTTATACAGATAGCAGTGTAGATATTTCCATGCTTATAGAGATAGCGGTGTAGATATTTCCATGTTTATACAGATAGCGGTGTAGATATTTCCATGTTTATACAGATAGCGGTGTAGATATTTCCATGTTTATACAGATAGCGTTGTAGATATTTCCATGTTTATAGAGACGGCGGTGTAGATATTTCCATTTATAAACAGATGGCGGTGTAGATATTTCCATGTTTATAGAGATGGCGGTGAAGATATTTCCATGTTTATACAGATGGCGGTGTAGATATTTCCATGTTTATAGAGATAGCGGTGTAGATATTTCCATGTTTATACAGATAGCGGTGTAGGTATTTCCATCTTTATAGGTATGGCGGTGTAGATATTTCCATGTTCATACAGATCGCGGTGTAGAAATTTCCATGATTACACAGATAGCGGTGTACACATTTCCATGTTTACACAGATAGCGTTCTAGATATTTCCATGTTTATAGAGATACCGGTGTAGATATTTCCATGTTTATACAGATAGCGGTGTAGACATTTCCATGTTTACACAGATAGCGTTGTAGATATTTCCATGTTTATAGAGATAGCGGTGGAGATATTTCCATCTTTATACAGATGGCGGTGTAGATATTTCCATGTTCAAACAGATGGCCGTGTAGATATTTCCAGGTTTATACAGATGGCGGTGTAGATATTTCCATGTTTACAGAGATGGAGGTCTAGATATTTCCATGTTTATAGAGATAGCGGTGTAGTTATTTCCATGTTTATAGAGATAGCGGTGTAGATATTCCCATGATCATACAGATAGCGGTGCAGATATTTCCATGTTCTTACAGATAACGGTGTAGCTATTTCCATGTTCATAGAGATGGCAATGTAGATATTTCCATGTTCATACAAATGGCGGTGTAGATATTTCCATATTCATAGAGAAGGCGGTGTAGATATTTCCATGTTTATACAGATAGCAGTGTAGTTATTTCCATGTTTATAGAGATAGCAGTGTAGATATTTCCATTGATATACAGATAGCGGTGTAGATATTTGCATGTTCAAACAGATAGCTGTGTAGATATTTCCATGTTCATACAGATACCGGTGTAGATATTTCCATGTTCATACAGATGGCGTTGTAGATATTTCCATGTTCATAGAGATGGCGGTGTAGATATTTCCATGTTCATAGAGATGGCGGTGTAAATATTTCCATGTTCATACAAATGGCGGTGTAGATATTTCCATGTTCATAGAGATGGCGGTGTAGATATTTCCTTCTTTATACAGATAGCAGTGTAGTTATTTCCATGTTTATAGAGATAGCAGTGTAGATATTTCCATGTTTATACAGATCGTGGTGTAGATATTCCCATGTTTATAGAGATGGCAGTGTAGATATTTCCATGTTCATACAAATGGCGGTATAGATATCTCCAAGCTTATAGAGGTAGCGGTGTAGTTATTTCCTTGTTTATAGAGAAAGCTGTGTAGATATTTCCATGTATATGCAGTTAGCTGTGTAGATATTTCCATGTTCATACAGATAGCCGTGTAGATATTTGCATGTTCGTACAGGTAGCAGTGTAGCTATTTCCATGTTCATCCAGATGGCGGTGTAGATATTTCCTTGTTTATAGAGAAAGCTGTGTAGATATTTCCATGTTCACGCAGATGGCGGTGAAGATATTTCCATGTTCCTACAGATGGCGGTGTAGATATTTCCATGTTCATACAAATAGCGGTGTAGTTATTTCCATGTCCATAGAGATGGCGGTGTAGTTATTTCCATGTTTATAGAGATAGCGGTGTAGATATTTCCATGTTTATAGAGATAGCAATGTAGATATTTCCATTTATATACAGATAGCTGTGTAGATATTTCCATGTTCATACAGATAGCGGTGTAGATATTTCCATGTTTGTAGAGATAGCAGTGTAGTTATTTCCATGTTTGTAGAGATAGCAGTGTAGATATTTTCATTGATATACACATAGCGGTGTAGATATTTGCATGTTTATACAGATAGCGGTGCAGATATTTCCATGTTCATACAGATAGCGGTGTAGATATTTCCGTGTTTATACAGATGGCGGTGTAGATATTTCCATGCTCATAGAGATGGCGATGTAGATATTTCCTTGTTTATAGAGATGGCGGTGTGGATATTTCCATGTTCATACAAATGGCGGTGTAGATATTTCCATGTTCATAGAGATGGCGGTGCAGATATTTCCATCTTTATACAGATAGCAGTGTAGTTATTTCCATGTTTATAGAGATAGCAGTGTAGATATTTCCATGTTTATACAGATCGTGGTGTAGATATTTCCATGTTTATACAGATGGCAGTGTAGATATTTCCATGTTCATACAAATGGTGGTATAGATATCTCCATGTTTATAGAGATTGCGATGTAGTTATTTCCTTGTTTATAGAGAAAGCTGTGAGGATATTTCCATGTATATGCAGTTAGGTGTGTAGATATTTTCATGTTCATACAGATAGCGGTGTAGATATTTCCATGTTCATACAGATGGCGGTGTAGATATTTCCATGTTCATTCAGATAGTGGTGTAGGTATTTCCATGTTCATACAGGTAGCGGTGTAGCTATTTCCATGTTCATACGGATGGCGGTGTAGATATTTCCATGTTCATACAGATGTCGGTGTAGATGTTTCCATGTTCATAGAGATGGCGGTGTAGTTATTTCCATGTTTATAGAGATAGCGGTGTAGATATTTCCATGTTTTTAGAGATAGCGGTGTAGATATTTCCATTTATATACAGATATCTGTGTAGATATTTCCATGTTCATACAGATAGCGGCGTAGATATTTCCATGTTCATACAGATAGCGATGAAGAAATTTCCATGTTCCTACCGATAGCGGTGTAGATATTTGCATGTTCATACAGATAGCGGTGTAGGTATTTCCATGTTGATACAGTTAGCGGTGTAGATATTTCCATGTTCATACAGATGGCGGTGTAGATATTTCCATGTTCATACAGATGGCGGTGAAGATATTTACATGTTCATACATATGGTGGTGTAGATATTTGGATGTTCATAGAGATGGTGGTGTAGATATTTCCATCCTCATAGAGATGGCCGTGTAGATATTTCCATGTTCATACGCATGGCGGCATAGATATTTCCATGTTCATACAGATGGCGGTGTAGATATTTCCATGTTTATAAAGATGGCGGTGTAGATATTTCCATGTTTATACAGAGGGCGGTTTAGATATTTCCATGTTTACACAGATAGCGGTGTAGATATTTCCATGTTGATACACATAGCGGTGTAGATATTTCCAAGTTTATAGAGATAGCGGTGTAGATATTTCCATGTTTATATAGACAGCGTTGTAGATATTTCCATGTTTATACAGATAGCGGTATAGATATTTCCATGTTTATACAGATAGCGGTGTAGATATTTCCATGTTTATAGACATGGCGGTTTAGATATTTCCATGTTTATAGAGATTGTGGTGTAGTTATTTCCAAGTTTATAGAGACAGCGTTGTAGATATTTTCATGTTTATACACATAGCGTTGAAGTTATTTCCATGTTCATACAGATAGCGGTGTAGATATTTCCATGTTTATACAGATAGCGGTGTAGATATTTCCATGTTTATAGAGATAACGGTGTAGATTATTCCAATTTTATACAGATGGCGGTGTAGATATTTCCAAGTTTATAGAGATAGCGTTGTAGATATTTCCATGTTTATACAGATAGCGGTGTAGATATTTCCATGTTTTTACAGATAGCGGTGTAGATATTTACATGTTTATAGAGATGGCGGTCTAGATATTTTCTTGTTTATACAGATAGCGGTGTAGATATTTCCATGTTTATACAGATAGCGTTGTAGATATTTCCATGTTTATAGAGACGGCGGTGTAGATATTTCCATTTATAAACAGATGGCGGTGTAGATATTTCCATGTTTATAGAGATGGCGGTGAAGATATTTCCATGTTTATACAGATGGCGGTGTAGATATTTCCATGTTTATAGAGATAGCGGTGTAGATATTTCCATGTTTATACAGATAGCGGTGTAGGTATTTCCATCTTTATAGGTATGGCGGTGTAGATATTTCCATGTTCATACAGATCGCGGTGTAGAAATTTCCATGATTACACAGATAGCGGTGTACACATTTCCATGTTTACACAGATAGCGTTCTAGATATTTCCATGTTTATAGAGATACCGGTGTAGATATTTCCATGTTTATACAGATAGCGGTGTAGACATTTCCATATTTACACAGATAGCGTTGTAGATATTTCCATGTTTATAGAGATAGCGGTGGAGATATTTCCATCTTTATACAGATGGCGGTGTAGATATTTCCATGTTGAAACAGATGGCCGTGTAGATATTTCCAGGTTTGTACAGATGGCGGTGTAGATATTTCCATGTTTACAGAGATGGAGGTCTAGATATTTCCATGTTTATAGAGATAGCGGTGTAGTTATTTCCATGTTTATAGAGATAGCGGTGTAGATATTCCCATGATCATACAGATAGCGGTGCAGATATTTCCATGTTCTTACAGATAACGGTGTAGCTATTTCCATGTTCATAGAGATGGCGATGTAGATATTTCCATGTTCATACAAATGGCGGTGTAGATATTTCCATGTTCATAGAGAAGGCGGTGTAGATATTTCCATGTTTATACAGATAGCAGTGTAGTTATTTCCATGTTTATAGAGATAGCAGTGTAGATATTTCCATTGATATACAGATAGCGGTGTAGATATTTGCATGTTCAAACAGATAGCTGTGTAGATATTTCCATGTTCATACAGATAGCGGTGTAGATATTTCCATGTTCATACAGATGGCGGTGTAGATGTTTCCATGTTCATAGAGATGGTGGTGTAGATATTTCCATGTTCATAGAGATGGCGGTGTAAATATTTCCATGTTCATACAAATGGCGGTGTAGATATTTCCATGTTCATAGAGATGGCGGTGTAGATATTTCCTTCTTTATACAGATAGCAGTGTAGTTATTTCCATGTTTATAGAGATAGCAGTGTAGATATTTCCATGTTTATACAGATCGTGGTGTAGATATTTCCATGTTTATAGAGATGGCAGTGTAGATATTTCCATGTTCATACAAATGGCGGTATAGATATCTCCATGCTTATAGAGGTAGCGGTGTAGTTATTTCCTTGTTTATAGAGAAAGCTGTGTAGATATTTCCATGTATATGCAGTTAGCTGTGTAGATATTTCCATGTTCATACAGATAGCCGTGTAGATATTTGCATGTTCGTACAGGTAGCAGTGTAGCTATTTCCATGTTCATCCAGATGGCGGTGTAGATATTTCCTTGTTTATAGAGAAAGCTGTGTAGATATTTCCATGTTCATGCAGATGGCGGTGAAGATATTTCCATGTTCCTACAGATGGCGGTGTAGATATTTCCATGTTCATACAAATAGAGGTGTAGTTATTTCCATGTCCATAGAGATGGCGGTGTAGTTATTTCCATGTTTATAGAGATAGCGGTGTAGATATTTCCATGTTTATAGAGATAGCAATGTAGATATTTCCATTTATATACAGATAGCTGTTTAGATATTTCCATGTTCATACAGATAGCGGTGTAGATATTTCCATGTTTGTAGAGATAGCAGTGTAGTTATTTCCATGTTTGTAGAGATAGCAGTGTAGATATTTTCAGTGATATACAGATAGCGGTGTAGATATTTGCATGTTCATGCAGATAGCGGTGCAGATATTTCCATGTTCATACAGATAGCGGTGTAGATATTTCCGTGTTTATACAGATGGCGGTGTAGATATTTCCATGCTCATAGAGATGGCGATGTAGATATTTCCTTGTTTATAGAGATGGCGGTGTGGATATTTCCATGTTCATACAAATGGCGGTGTAGATATTTCCATGTTCATAGAGATGGCGGTGCAGATATTTCCATCTTTATACAGATAGCAGTGTAGTTATTTCCATGTTTATAGAGATAGCAGTGTAGATATTTCCATGTTTATACAGATCGTGGTGTAGATATTTCCATGTTTATACAGATGGCAGTGTAGATATTTCCATGTTCATACAAATGGTGGTATAGATATCTCCATGTTTATAGAGATTGCGATGTAGTTATTTCCTTGTTTATAGAGAAAGCTGTGAGGATATTTCCATGTATATGCAGTTAGGTGTGTAGATATTTTCATGTTCATACAGATAGCGGTGTAGATATTTCCATGTTCATACAGATGGCGGTGTAGATATTTCCATGTTCATTCAGATAGTGGTGTAGGTATTTCCATGTTCATACAGGTAGCGGTGTAGCTATTTCCATGTTCATACGGATGGCGGTGTAGATATTTCCATGTTCATACAGATGTCGGTGTAGATGTTTCCATGTTCATAGAGATGGCGGTGTAGTTATTTCCATGTTTATAGAGATAGCGGTGTAGATATTTCCATGTTTTTAGAGATAGCGGTGTAGATATTTCCATTTATATACAGATATCTGTGTAGATATTTCCATGTTCATACAGATAGCGGCGTAGATATTTCCATGTTCATACAGATAGCGATGAAGTAATTTCCATGTTTCTACCGATAGCGGTGTAGATATTTGCATGTTCATACAGATAGCGGTGTAGGTATTTCCATGTTGATACAGTTAGCGGTGTAGATATTTCCATGTTCATACAGATGGCGGTGTAGATATTTCCATGTTCATACAGATGGCGGTGAAGATATTTACATGTTCATACATATGGTGGTGTAGATATTTGGATGTTCATAGAGATGGTGGTGTAGATATTTCCATCCTCATAGAGATGGCCGTGTAGATATTTCCATGTTCATACGCATGGCGGCATAGATATTTCCATGTTCATACAGATGGCGGTGTAGATATTTCCATGTTTATAAAGATGGCGGTGTAGATATTTCCATGTTTATACAGAGGGCGGTTTAGATATTTCCATGTTTACACAGATAGCGGTGTAGATATTTCCATGTTGATACACATAGCGGTGTAGATATTTCCAAGTTTATAGAGATAGCGGTGTAGATATTTCCATGTTTATATAGACAGCGTTGTAGATATTTCCATGTTTATACAGATAGCGGTATAGATATTTCCATGTTTATACAGATAGCGGTGTAGATATTTCCATGTTTATAGACATGGCGGTTTAGATATTTCCATGTTTATAGAGATTGTGGTGTAGTTATTTCCAAGTTTATAGAGACAGCGTTGTAGATATTTTCATGTTTATACACATAACTTTGAAGTTATTTCCATGTTCATACAATTAGCGGTGTAGATATTTCCATGTTTATACAGATAGCGGTGTAGATATTTCCATGTTTATAGAGATAACGGTGTAGATAATTCCAATTTTATACAGATGGCGGTGTAGATATTTCCAAGTTTATAGAGATAGCGTTTTAGATATTTCCATGTTTATACAGATAGCGGTGTAGATATTTCCATGTTTTTACAGATAGCGGTGTAGATATTTACATGTTTATAGAGATGGCGGTCTAGATATTTTCTTGTTTATACAGATAGCGGTGTAGATATTTCCAGGTTTATACAGATGGCGGTGTAGCTATTTACATGTTTATAGACATGGCGGTCTAGATATTTTCTTGTTTATACAGATAGCGGTGTAGATATTTCCATGTTAATAGAGGTAGCGGTGTACATATTTCCAATTTTATACAGATAGCAGTGTAGATATTTCCATGCTCATACAGATAGCGGTGCAGACATTTCCATGTTTACACAGATATCGTCGTAGATATTTACAAGTTTATAGAGATAGCGGTGTAGTTATTTCCATGTTTATAGAGAAAGCTGTGTAGATATTTCCATGTATATGTAGACAGTTGTGTAGATATTTCGATGTTCATACAGATAGCGGTGTAGATATTTCCATGTTCATACAGAAATCATTGTAGATATTTCCATGTTTATAGAGATGGCGGTCTACATATTTCCATGTTTATAGAGATAGTGGTGTAGTTATTTCCAAGTTTATAGAGACAGCGTTGTAGATATTTCCATGTTTATGCAGATAGTGGTGAAGATATTTCCATGTTCATCCAGATGCCAGTGTAGATATGTAAATGTTCATACAGATGGCGGTGAAGGTATTTCCATGTTCATACAGATGGCGGTGTAGATATTTCCACGTTTATAGAGATGGCGGTGTAGATATTTCCATGTTCATATAGATGGACGTGTAGATATTTGAAGATTATACAGATAGCAGTGTAGTTATTTCCATGTTTATAGAGAAAGCTGTGTAGATATTTCCATGTATATGTAGACAGCTGTGTAGATATTTCCATGTTCATGCAGATAGCGGGGTAGATATTTCCATGTTCATCCAGATGCCAGTGTAGATATATCCATGTTCATACAGATGGCGGTGAAGACATTTCCATGTTCATACAGATGGCGGTGTAGATATTTCCATGTTCATAGAGATGGCGGTGTAGATATTTACATGTTCATACAAATGGCGGTGTAGATATTTCCATGTTCATAGAGATGGCGGTGTAGATATTTCCATGTTTATACAGATAGCAGTGTAGTTATTTCCATGTTTATAGAGATAGCAGTGTAGATATTTCCATTGATATACAGATAGCGGTGTACATATTTGAATGTTCATACAGATAGCGGTGTAGATATTTCAATGTTCGTACAGATAGCGGTGTAGATATTTCCATGTTGATACAGATAGCGGTGTAGATATTTCCATGTTCATACAGATAGCGGTGTAGATATTTCCATGTTCATACAGATGGCGGTGTGGATATTTCCATGTTCATCCAGATGGCGGTGTAGATATTTCCATGTTCATGCAGATGGTGGTGAAGGTATTTCCATGTTCCTACAGATGGCGGTGTAGATATTTCCATGTTTATACAAATGGCGGTGTAGATATTTCCATGTTCATAGAGATGGCGGTGTAGCTATTTCCATGTTTATAGAGATAGCGGTGTAGATATTTCCATGTTTATAGACATAGCAGTGTAGATATTTCCATTTATATACAAACAGCTGTGTAGATATTTCCATGTTCAAAGAGATGGCGGTGTAGATATTTCCATGTTCATAGAGATGGCGGTGTAGATATTTCCATGTTCATACAAATGGAGGTGTAGATATTTCCATGTTCGTAGAGATGGCGGTGTAGATATTTCCATGTTTATACACATAGCACTGTAGATATTTCCATCGATATACAGATAGCGGTGTACATATTTGCATGTTCATACAGATGGCGGTGTAGATATTTCCATGTTCATACAGATAGCCGTGTAGATATTTCCATGTTCATACAGATGGCGGTGTAGATATTTCCATGTTCATACATATAGTGGTGTAGATATTTCCATGTTCATACAGGTAGCGGTGTAGATATTTCCATGTTCGTACAGATGGCGGTGTAGTAATTTCCATGTTCATCCAGATGGCGGTGTAGATATTCTCATGTTCATGCAGATGGCGGTGAAGATATTTCCATGTTCCTTCAGATGGCGGTGTAGATATTTCCATTTTCATACAGATGGCGGTGTAGATATTTCCATGTTCATAGAGATGGCGGTGTAGATATTTCAATGTTTATAGAGAGAGCGGTGTAGATATTTCCATGTTTATAGAGATAGCAGTGTAGATATTTCCATTTATATACAGATAGCTGTGTAGTTATTTCCATGTTCATACAGATAGCGGTGTAGATATTTCCATGTTCATACAGATAGCGGTATAGAAATTTCCATGTTCATACAGATAGCGGTGTATATATTTCCATGTTCATACAGATAGCATTGTAGATATTTCCATGTTCATCCAGATGGCGGTGTAGATATTTCCATGTTCATAGAAATGGCGGTGTAGATATTTCCATGTTCATAGAGATGGCGGTGTAGTTATTTCCTTGTTTATAGAGATAGCGGTGTAGATATTTCCATGTTTTTAGAGATGGCGGTGTAGATATTTCCATGTTTATAGAGATAGTTGTGTAGTTATTTCCAAGTTTATAGAGACAGCGTTGTAGATATTTCCATGTTTATACAGATAGCGGTGAAGATATTTCCATGTTCATCCAGATGCCAGTGTAGATATATCCATGTTCATACAGATGGCGGTGAAGGTATTTCCACGTTCATGTAGATGGCGGTGTAGATATTTCCACGTTTATAGAGAGGGCGGTGTACATATTTCCAAGTTCATATAGATGGCGGTGTAGATATTTGAAAGATTTTACAGATAGCGGTGTAGTTATTTCCATGTTTATAGAGAAAGCTGTGTAGATATTTCCATGTATATGCAGATAGCTGTGTAGATATTTCCATGTTCATGTAGATAGCGGTGTAGATATTTCCATGTTCATCCAGATGCCAGTGTAGATATATCCAAGTTCATACAGATGGCGGTGAAGATATTTCCATGTTCCTACAGATGGCGGTGTAGATATTTCCATGTTCATAGAGATGGCGGTGTAGATATTTCCATGTTCATACAAATGGCGGTGTAGATATTTCCATGTTCATAGAGATGGCGGAGTAGATATTTCCATGTTTATACAGATAGCAGTGTAGTTATTTCCATGTTAATAGAGATAGCAGTGTAGATATTTCCATGGATATACAGATAGCGGTGTACATATTTGCATGTTCATACAGATAGCGGTATAGTTATTTCAATGTTCATACAGATAGCCTTGTAGATATTTCCATGTTCATACAGATAGCGGTGTAGATATTTCCATGTTCATACAGATAGCGGTGTAGATATTTCCATGTTCATACAGCTAGCGGTGTAGATATTCCCATGTTCATGCAGATGGCGGTGTAGATATTTCCATGTTCATCCAGATAGCGGTGTAGATATTTCCATGTTCATGCAGATGGTGGTGAAGATATTTCCATGTTCCCACAGATGGTGGTGTAGATATTTCCATGTTCATACAAATGGCGGTGTAGATATTTCCATGTTCATAGAGATGGCTGTGTAGTTATTTCTATGTTTATAGAGATAGCGGTGTAGATATTTCCATGTTTATAGACATAGGAGTGTAGATATTTCCATTTATGTACAGATAGCTGTGTAGATATTTCCGTGTTCATACAGATGGCGGTGTAGATAATTCCATGTTCATAGAGATGGCGGTGTAGATATTTCCATGTTCATACAAAAGGCGGTGTAGATATTTCCATGTTCATAGAGATGGCGGTGTAGATATTTCCATGTTTACACAGATAGCAGTGTAGTTATTTCCATGTTTACAGAGATAGCAGTGTAGATATTTCCATTGATATACCGATAGCGGTGTACATATTTGCATGTTCATACATATAGCGGTGTAGATATTTCCATGTTCATACAGGTAGTGGTGTAGATATTTCTATGTTCGTAGAGTTGGCGGTGTAGTTATTTCCAAGTTCTTCCAGAAGGCGGTGTAGATATTTCCATGTTCATGCAGATGGCGGTGAAGATATTTCCATGTTCCTACAGATGACGGTGTAGTTATTTCAATGTTTATAGAGAGAGCGGTGTAGATATTTCCATGTTTATAGAGATAGCAGTGTAGATATTTCCATTTATATACAGATAGCTGTGTAGTTATTTCCATGTTCCTACAGATGACGGTGTAGATATTTCCATGTTCATACAGATGGCGGTGTAGATATTTCCACGTTTATAGGGATGGTGGTGTAGATATTTCCATGTTCATACAGATGGCGGTGTAGATATTTCCATGTTCATAGAGATGGCTGTGTAGTTATTTCAATGTTTATAGAGAGAGCGGTGTAGATATTTCCATGTTTATAGAGATAGCAGTGTAGATATTTCCATTTATATACAGATAGCTGTGTAGTTATTTCCATGTTCATACAGATAGCGGTGTAGATATTTCCATGTTCATACAGATAGCGGTGTAGAAATTTCCATGTTCATACAGATAGTGGTGTATATATTTCCATGTTCATACAGACAGCGTTGTAGATATTTCCATGTTCATACAGATGGCGGTGTAGATATTTCCATGTTCATAGGAATGGCGGTGTAGATATTTCCATGTTCATAGAGATGGCGGTGTAGTTATTTCCTTGTTTATAGAGATAGCGGTGTAGATATTTCCATGTTTTTAGAGATGGCGGTGTAGATATTTCCATGTTTATAGAGATAGTTGTGTAGTTATTTCCAAGTTTATAGAGACAGTGTTGTAGATATTTCCAAGTTTATACAGATAGCGGTGAAGATATTTCCATGTTCATCCAGATGCCAGTGTAGATATATCCATGTTCATACAGATGGCGGTGAAGGTATTTCCATGTTCATGTAGATCGCGGTGTAGATATTTCCACGTTTATAGAGAGGGCGGTGTACATATTTCCAAGTTCATATAGATGGCGGTGTAGATATTTCAAAGATTTTACAGATAGCGGTGTAGTTATTTCCATGTTTATAGAGAAAGCTGTGTAGATATTTCCATGTATATGCAGATAGCTGTGTAGATATTTCCATGTTCATGTAGATAGCGGTGTAGATATTTCCATGTTCATCCAGATGCCAGTGTACATATATCCATGTTCATACAGATGGCGGTGAAGATATTTCCATGTTCATACAGATGGCGGTGTAGATATTTCCATGTTCATAGAGATGGCGGTGTAGATATTTCCATGTTCATACAAATGGCGGTTTAGATATTTCCATGTTCATAGAGATGGCGGAGTAGATATTTCCATGTTTATACAGATAGCAGTGTAGTTATTTCCATGTTAGTAGAGATAGCAGTGTAGATATTTCCATTGATATACAGATAGCGGTGTACATATTTGCATGTTCATACAGATAGCGGTGTAGTTATTTCAATGTTCATACAGATAGCCTTGTGGATATTTCCATGTTCAGACAGATAGCGGTGTAGATATTTCCATGTTCATACAGATAGCGGTGTAGATATTTCCATGTTCATACAGCTAGCGGTGTAGATATTCCTATGTTCATGCAGATGGCGGTGTAGATATTTCCATGTTCATCCAGATAGCGGTGTAGATATTTCCATGTTCATGCAGATGGTGGTGAAGATATTTCCATTTTCCTACAGATGGCGGTGTAGATATTTCAATGTTCATACAAATTGCGGTGTAGGTATTTCCATGTTCATAGAGATGGCTGTGTAGTTATTTCCATGTTTATAGAGATAATGGTGTAGATATTTCCATGTTTATAGACATAGGAGTGTAGATATTTCCATTTATATACAGATAGCTGTGTAGATATTTCCGTGTTCATACAGATGGCGGTGTAGATAATTCCATGTTCATAGAGATGGCGGTGTAGATATTTCCATGTTCATACAAAAGGCGGTGTAGATATTTCCATGTTCATAGAGATGGCGGTGTAGATATTTCCATGTTTATACAGATAGCGGTGTAGTTATTTCCTTGTTTACAGAGATAGTAGTGTAGATATTTCCATTGATGTACCGATAGCGGTGTACATATTTGCATGTTCATACATATAGCGGTGTAGATATTTCCATGTTCATACAGGTAGTGGTGTAGATATTTCTATGTTCGTACAGTTGGCGGTGTAGTTATTTCCAAGTTCATCCAGAAGGCGGTGTAGATATTTCCATGTTCATGCAGATGGCGGTGAAGATATTTCCATGTTCCAACAGATGGTGGTGTAGATATTTCCATGTTCATACAGATGGCGGTGTAGATATTTCCATGTTCATAGAGATGGCGGTGTAGTTATTTCCATGTTTATAGAGAGAGCGGTGTAGATATTTCCATGTTTATAGAGATAGCAGTGTAGATTTTTCCATTTATATACAGATAGCTGTGTAGTTATTTCCATGTTCATACAGATAGCGGTGTAGATATTTCCATGTTCATACAGATAGCGGTGTAGAAATTTCCATGTTCATACAGATAGCGGTGTACATATTTCCATGTTCATACAGATAGCAGTGTTGATATTTCCATTGATATACAGATAGCGGTGTACATATTTGCATGTTCATACAGATAGCCGTGTAGATATTTCCATGTTCATACAGATGGCAGTGTAGATATTTCCATGTTCATACATATAGCGGTGTAGATATTTCCAAGTTCATACAGGCAGCTGTGTAGATATTTCCATGTTTGTACAGATGGCGGTGTAGTTATTTCCATGTTCATCCAGATGGCGGTGTAGATATTTCCATGTTCATGCAGATGGCTGTGAAGATATTTCCATGTTCCTGCAGATGGCGGTGTAGATATTTCCATGTTCATGTAGATGGTGGTGTAGATATTTCCATGTTCATAGAGATGGCGGTGTAGTTATTTCCATGTTTATTGAGATAGCGGTGTAGTTATTTCCATGTTTATAGAGATGGCGGTCTAGATATTTCCATGTTTATAGAGATAGTGGTGTCGTTTTTTCCAAGTTTATAGAGGCAGCGTTGTAGATATTTCCATGTTTATGCAGATAGCGGTGAAGATATTTCCATGTTTATACAGATAGCAGTGTAGATATTTCCATGTTTATACAGATAGTGGTGCAGATTTTTCCATGTTTATAGAGATAGCGGTGAAGATAATACCAATTATATACAGATAGCTGTGTAGATATTTACATGTTCATACAGATAGCAGTGTAGATATTTTCACGTTTATAGAGATGGCGGTGTAGATATTTCCATGTTCATATAGATGGCGGTGTAGATATTTTGAAGATGATACAGATAGTGGTGAAGTTATTTCCATGTCAATAGAGAAACTGTGTAGATATTTCCATGTTCATGCAGACAGCGGTTTAGATATTTCCATGGTCATACAGATAGCGGTGTAGAAATTTCCATGTTCATACAGATAGCGGTGTATATATTTCCATGTTCATACAGATAGCGTTGTAGATATTTCCATGTTCATACAGATGGCGGTGTAGATATTTCCATGTTCATACAAATGGCGGTGTAGATATTTCCATGTTCATAGAGATGGCGGTGTAGTTATTTCCTTGTTTATAGAGATAGCGGTGTAGATATTTCCATGTTTTTAGAGATGGCGGTCTAGATATTTCCATGTTTATAGAGAGAGTTGTGTAGTTATTTCCAAGTTTATAGAGACAGCGTTGTAGATATTTCCATGTTTATACAGATTGCGGTGAAGATATTTCCATGTTCATCCAGATGTCAGTGTAGATATATCCATGTTCAAACAGATGGTGGTGAAGATTTTTCCATGTTCATATAGATGGCGGTGTAGATATTTCCACGTTTATAGAGAGGGCGGTGTAGATATTTCCATGTTCATATAGATGGTGGTGTAGATATTTGAAGATTATACAGATAGCAGTGTAGTTATTTCCATGTTTTTAGAGAAAGCTGTGTAGATATTTCCATGTATATGCAGATAGCTGTGTAGATATTTCCATGTTGATGCAGATAGCGGTGTAGATATTTCCTTGTTCATCGAGATGCCAGTGTAGATATATCCATGTTCATACAGATGGCGGTGAAGATATTTCCATGTTCATACAGATGGCGGTGTAGATATTTGCATGTTCATATAGATGGCGGTGTAGATATTTCCACGTTTATAGAGAGAGCGGTGTAGATATTTCCATGTTCATATAGATGGCGGTGTAGAGATTTGGAAGATTTTACAGATAGCGGTGTAGTTATTTCCATGTTTATAGAGAAAGCTGTGTAGATATTTCCATGTATATGCAGATAGCTGTGTAGATATTTCCATGTTCATGCAGATAGCGGTGTAGATATTTCCTTGTTCATCGAGATGCCAGTGTAGATATATTCGTGTTCATACAGATGGCGGTGAAGATATTTCCATGTTCATACAGATGGCGGTGTAGATATTTCCACGTTCATAGAGATGGCCGTGTAGATATTTCCATGTTCCTACAAATGGCGGTGTAGATATTTCCATGTTCATAGAGATGGCGGTGTAGATATTTCCATGTTTATACAGATAGCAGTGTAGTTATTTCCATGTTTATAGAGATAGCAGTGTAGATATTTCCATTGATATACAGATAGCGGTGTACTTATTTGCATGTTCATACAGGTAGCGGTGTAGATATTTCCATGTTCATACAGATGGTGGTGTAGATATTTCCATGTTCATACAGATAGCGGTGTAGATGTTTCCACGTTCATACAGGTAGCGGTGTAGATATTTCCATGTTCATACAGATGGCGGTGTAGTTATTTCCATGTTCATGCAGATGGCGGTGTAGATATTTCCATGTTCATGCAGATGGCGGTGAGGATATTTCCATGTTCCTACAGATGGCGGTGTAGATATTTCCATGTTCATACAGATGGTGGTGTAGATATTTCCATGTTCATAGAGATGGCGGTGTAGTTATTTCCATGTTTATAGAGATAGCAGTGTAGATATTTCCATGTTTATAGAGATGGCATTCTAGATATTTCCATGTTTATAGAGATTGTGGTGTCGTTTTTTCCAAGTTTATAGAGACAGCGTTGTAGATATTTCCATGTTTATTCAGATAGCGGTGAAGATATTTCCATGTTTATACAGATAGCAGTGTAGATATTTCCATGTTTATACAGATAGTGGTGTAGATTTTTCCATGTTTATAGAGATAGCGATGAAGATAATACCAATTATGTACAGATAGCAGTGTAGATATTTGCATGTTCATACAGATAGCGGTGTAGATATTTTCACGTTTATAGAGATGGCGGTGTAGATATTTCCATGTTCATACAGATAGCGGTGTAGATATTTCCATGTTCATCCAGATGCCAGTGTAGATATATCCATGTTCATACAGATGGCGGTGAAGATATTTCCATGTTCATACAGATGGCGGTGTAGATATTTCAATGTTCATAGAGATGGCGGTGTAGATATTTCCATGTTCCTACAAATGGCGGTGTAGATATTTCCATGTTCATAGAGATGGCTGTGTAGGTATTTCCATGTTTATACAGATAGCAGTGTAGTTATTTCCATGTTTATAGAGATAGCAGTGTAGATATTTCCATTGATATACAGATAGCGGTGTACATATTTGCATGTTCATACAGATAGCGGTGTAGATATTTCAATGTTCGTACAGATAGCGGTGTAGAAATTTCCATGTTGATACAGATAGCGGTGTAGATATTTCCATGTTCATACAGATAGCGGTGTAGATATTTCCATGTTCATACAGGTAGCGGTGTAGAAATTTCCATGTTCATACAGATGGCGGTGAAGATATTTCCATGTTCATCCAGATGGCGGTGTAGATACTTACTTGTTCATGCAGATGGTGGTGAAGATATTTAGATGTTCTTACAGATGGAGGTGTAGATATTTCCATGTTCATACAAATGGCGGTGTAGATATTTCCATGTTCATAGAGATGGCGGTGTAGCTATTTCCATGTTTATAGAGATAGCGGTGTAGATATTTCCATGATTATAGACATAGCAGTGTAGATATTTCCATTTATATACAAATAGCTGTGTAGATATTTCCATGTTCATATAGATGGCGGTGTAGTTATTTCCATGTTCATAGAGATGGCCGTGGAGATATTTCCATGTTCATACAAATGGCGGTGTAGATATTTCCATGTTCATAGAGATGGCGGTGTAGATATTTACATGTTTGTACAGATAGCAGTGTTGATATTTCCATTCATATACAGATAGCGGTGTACATATTTGCATGTTCATACAGATAGCCGTGTAGATATTTCCATGTTCATACAGATGGCGGTGTAGATATTTCCATGTTCATACATATAGCGGTGTAGATATTTCCAAGTTCATACAGGCAGCTGTGTAGATATTTCCATGTTCGTACAGATGGCGGTGTAGTTATTTCCATGTTCATCCAGATGGCGGTGTAGATATTTCCATGTTCATGCAGATGGCTGTGCAGATATTTCCATGTTCCTGCAGATGGCGGTGTAGATATTTCCATGTTCATGTAGATGGTGGTGTAGATATTTCCATGTTCATAGAGATGGCGGTGTAGTTATTTCCATGTTTATTGAGATAGCGGTGTAGTTATTTCCATGTTTATAGAGATGGCGGTCTAGATATTTCCATGTTTATAGAGATAGTGGTTTCGTTTTTTCCAAGTTTATAGAGGCAGCGTTGTAGATATTTCCATGTTTATGCAGATAGCGGTGAAGATATTTCCATGTTTATACAGATAGCAGTGTAGATATTTCCATGTTTATACAGATAGTGGTGTAGATTTTTCCATGTTTATAGAGATAGCGGTGAAGATAATACCAATTATATACAGATAGCTGTGTAGATATTTACATGTTCATACAGATAGCGGTGTAGATATTTTCACGTTTATAGAGATGGCGGTGTAGATATTTCCATGTTCATGTAGATGGCGGTGTAGATATTTTGAAGATGATACAGATAGTGGTGTAGTTATTTCCATGTTAATAGAGAAACTGTGTAGATATTTCCATGTTCATGCAGATAGCGGTGTAGATATTTCCATGGTCATACAGATAGCGGTGTAGATATTTCCATGTTTATAGAGATAGCGGTGTAGATATTTCCATGTTCATCCAGATGCCAGTGTAGATATATCCATGTTCATACAGATGGCGGTGAAGGTATTTCCATGTTCATACAGATGGCGGTGTAGATATTTCCATGTTCATAGAGGTGGCGGTGTAGATATTTCCATGTTCATAGAGATGGCGGTGTAGATATTTCCATGTTCATACAAATGGCGGTGTAGATATTTCCATGTTCATACAGATGGCAGTGTAGATATTTCCATGTTCATAGAGATGGCGGTGTAGTTATTTCCATGTTTATAGAGAGAGCGGTGTAGATATTTCCATGTTTATAGAGATAGCAGTGTAGGTATTTCCATTTATATACAGATAGGTGTGTAGTTATTTCCATGTTCATACAGATAGCGGTGTAGATATTTCCATGTTCATACAGATAGGGGTGTAGAAATTTCCATGTTCATACAGATAGCGGTGTATATATTTCCATGTTCATACAGATAGCGTTGTAGATATTTCCATGTTTATACAGATGGCGGTGTAGATATTTCCATGTTCATACAAATGGCGGTGTAGATATTTCCATGTTCATAGAGATGGCGGTGTAGTTATTTCCTTGTTTATAGAGATAGCGGTGTAGATATTTCCATGTTTTTAGAGATGGCGGTCTAGATATTTCCATGTTTATAGAGAGAGTTGTGTAGTTATTTCCAAGTTTATAGAGACAGCGTTGTAGATATTTCCATGTTTATAGAGATTGCGGTGAAGATATTTCCATGTTCATCCAGATGTCAGTGTAGATATATCCATGTTCAAACAGATGGTGGTGAAGATTTTTCCATGTTCATATAGATGGCGGTGTAGATATTTCCACATTTATAGAGAGGGTGGTGTAGATATTTCCATGTTCATATAGATGTTGGTGTAGATATTTGAAGATTATACAGATAGCAGTGTAGTTATTTCCATGTTTTTAGAGAAAGCTGTGTAGATATTTCCATGTATATGCAGATAGCAGTGTAGATATTTCCATGTTGATGCAGATAGCGGTGTAGATATTTCCTTGTTCATCGAGATGCCAGTGTAGATATATCCATGTTCATACAGATGGCGGTGAAGATATTTCCATGTTCATACAGATGGCGGTGTAGATATTTGCATGTTCATATAGATGGCGGTGTAGATATTTCCACGTTTATAGAGAGGGCGGTGTAGATATTTCCATGTTCATATAGATGGCGGTGTAGATATTTGGAAGATTTTACAGATAGCGGTGTAGTTATTTCCATGTTTATAGAGAAAGCTGTGTAGATATTTCCATGTATATGCAGATAGCTGTGTAGATATTTCCATGTTCATGCAGATAGCGGTGTAGATATTTCCTTGTTCATCGAGATGCCAGTGTAGATATATCCATGTTCATACAGATGGCGGTGAAGATATTTCCATGTCCATACAGATGGCGGTGTAGATATTTCCACGTTCATAGAGATGGCGGTGTAGATATTTCCATGTTCCTACAAATGGCGGTGTAGATATTTCCATGTTCATAGAGATGGCGGTGTAGATATTTCCATGTTTATACAGATAGCAGTGTAGTTATTTCCATGTTTATAGAGATAGCAGTGTAGATATTTCCATTG
The DNA here is from genome assembly GCF_029281585.2 of Gorilla gorilla gorilla. Lineage (NCBI taxonomy): Eukaryota > Metazoa > Chordata > Mammalia > Primates > Hominidae > Gorilla > Gorilla gorilla. Next base: position 15,427,501 of record NC_073234.2, on the reverse strand, counting down.
ATATACAGATAGCGGTGTACGTATTTGCATGTTCATACAGGTAGCGGTGTAGATATTTCCATGTTCATACAGATGGTGGTGTAGATATTTCCATGTTCATACAGATAGCGGTGTAGATGTTTCCATGTTCATACAGGTAGTGGTGTAGATATTTCCATGTTCATACAGATGGCGGTGTAGTTATTTCCATGTTCATCCAGATGGCGGTGTAGATATTTCCATGTTCATGCAGATGGCGGTGAGGATATTTCCATGTTCCTACAGATGGCGGTGTAGATATTTCCATGTTCATACAGATGGTGGTGTAGATATTTCCATGTTCATAGAGATGGCGGTGTAGTTATTTCCATGTTTATAGAGATAGCAGTGTAGATATTTCCATGTTTATAGAGATGGCGGTCTAGATATTTCCATGTTTATAGAGATTGTGGTGTCGTTTTTTCCAAGTTTATAGAGACAGCGTTGTAGATATTTCCATGTTTATGCAGATAGCGGTGAAGATATTTCCATGTTTATACAGACAGCAGTGTAGATATTTCCATGTTTATACAGATAGTGGTGTAGATTTTTCCATGTTTATAGAGATAGCGATGAAGATAATACCAATTACATACAGATAGCAGTGTAGATATTTACATGTTCATACAGATAGCGGTGTAGATATTTTCACGTTTATAGTGATGGCGGTGTAGATATTTCCATGTTCATATAGATGGCGGTGTAGATATTTTGAAGATGATACAGATAGTGGTGTAGTTATTTCCATGTTTATAGAGAAAGCTGTGTAGATATTTCCATGTTCATGCAGATAGCGGTGTAGGTATTTCCATGTTCTTCCAGCTGCCAGTGTAGATATATACATGTTCATACAGACGGCGTTGAAGATATTTCCATGTTTTTTCAGATGGCGGTGTAGATATTTCCATGTTCATAGAGATGGCGGTGTAGATATTTCCAAGTTCATACAAAATCGGTGTAGATATTTCCATGTTCATAGAGATGGCGGTGTAGATATTTCCATGTTTATACAGATAGCAGTGTAGTTATTTCCATGTTTATAGAGATAGCAGTGTAGATATTTCCATTGATATACAGATAGTGGTGTAGATATTTGCATGTTCATACAGATAGCGGTGTAGATATTTCCATGTTCATACAGATGGCGGTGTAGATATTTCCATGTTCATAGAGGTGGCGGTGTAGATATTTCCATGTTCATAGAGATGGCGGTGTAGATATTTCCATGTTCATACAAATGGCGGTGTAGATATTTCCATGTTCATAGGTATGGCGGTGTAGATATTTCCTTCTTTATACAGATAGCAGTGTAATTATTATCATATTTATAGGGATAGCAGTGTAGATATTTCCATGTTTATAGAGATCACGGTGTAGATATTTCCATGTTTATAGAGATGGCAGTGTAGATATTTCCATGTTCATACAAATGGCGATATAGATATCTCCGTGCTTATAGAGATAGCGGTGTAGTTATTTCCTTGTTTATAGAGAAAGCTGTGTAGATATTTCCATGTATATGTAGTTAGCTGTGTAGATATTTCCATGTTGTACAGATAGCGGTGTAGATATTTCCATGTTCATACAGATAGCGTTGTAGATATTTCCATGTTCATACAGATGGCGGTGTAGATATTTCCATGTTCATAGAGATGGCGGTGTAGATATTTCCATGTTTATACAGATGGCGGTGTAGATATTCCCATGTTCATAGAGATGGCGGTGTAGTTATTTCCTTGTTTATAGAGATAGCGGTGTAGATATTTCCATGTTTATAGAGATAGCAGTCTAGATATTTCCATGTTTATAGAGATAGTTGTGTAGTTATTTCCAAGTTTATAGAGACAGCATTGTAGATATTTCCATGTTTATGCAGATAGCGGTGAAGATATTTCCATATTCATCCAGATGCCAGTGTAGATATGTCCATGTTCATACAGATGGCGGTGGAGATATTTCCATGTTCATACAGATGGCGGTGTAGATATTTCCACGTTTATAGAGATGGCGGTGTAGATATTTCCATGTTCATATAGATGGTGGTGTAGATATTTGAAGATTATACAGATAGCGGTGTAGTTATTTCCATGTTTATAGAGAAAGCTGTGTAGATATTTCCATGTATATGCAGATATCTGTGTAGATATTTCCATGTTCATGCAGATAGCGGTGTAGATATTTCCATGTTCATCCAGATGCCAGTGTAGATATATCCATGTTCATACAGATGGCGGTGAAGATATTTCCATGTTCATACAGATGGCGGTGTAGATATTTCCATGTTCGTAGAGATGGTGGTGTAGATATTTCCATGTTTATAGAGATATTTGTGTAGTTATTTCCAAGTTTATAGAGACAGCATTGTAGATATTTCCATGTTTATGCAGATAGCGGTGAAGATATTTCCATGTTCATACAGATGCCAGTGTAGATATATCCATGTTCATACAGATGGCGGTGAAGATATTTGCATGTTCATACAGATGGCGGTGTAGATATTTCCACGTTTATAGACATGGCGGTGTAGATATTTCCATGTTCATATAGATGGCGGTGTAGATATTTCGAAGATTATACAGATAGCGGTGTAGTTATTTCCATGTTTATAGAGAAAGCTGTGTAGATATTTCCATGTATATGCAGATAGCTGTGTAGATATATCCATGTTCATGCAGATAGCTCTGTAGATATTTCCATGTTCATCCATATGCCAGTGTAGATATATCCATTTTCATACTGATGGCGGTGAAGATATTTCCATGTTCATACAGATGGCGGTGTAGATATTCCCATGTTCATAGAGATGGCGGTGTAGATATTTCCATGTTCATAGAGATGGCGGTGTAGTTATTTCCATGTTTATAGAGATAGCGGTGTGGATATTTCCATGTTTATAGAGATGGCGGTCTAGATATTTCCATGTTTATAGAGATTGTGGTGTCGTTTTCTCCAAGCTTATAGAGAGAGCGTTGTAGATATTTCCATGTTTATGCAGATAGCGGTGAAGATATTTCCATGTTTATACAGATAGCAGTGTAGATATTTCCATGTTTATACAGATAGTGGTTTAGATTTTTCCATGTTTATAGAGATAGCGGTGAAGATAATACCAATTATATACAGATAGCAGTGTAGATATTTGCATGTTCATACAGATAGCGGTGTAGATATTTTCACGTATATAGAGATGGCGGTGTAGATATTTCCATGTTCATTTAGATGGCGGTGTAGATATTTTGAAGATGATACAGATAGTGGTGTAGTTATTTCCATGTTTATAGAGAAAGCTGTGTAGGTATTTCCATGTCCATGCAGATAGCGGTGTAGATATTTCCATGTTCATCCAGCTGCCAGTGTAGATATATCCATGTTCATACACATGGCGTTGAAGATATTTCCATGTTCATTCAGATGGCGGTGTAGATATTTCCATGTACATAGAGATGGTGGTGTAGATATTTCCAAGTTCCTACAAAAGCGGTGTAGATATTTCCATGTTCATAGAGATGGCGGTGTAGATATTTCCATGTTTATACAGATAGCAGTGTAGTTATTTCCATGTTTATAGAGATAGCAGTGTAGATATTTCCATTGATATACAGATAGTGGTGTATATATTTGCATGTTCATACAGATAGCGGTGTAGATATTTCCATGTTCATACAGATGGCGGTGTAGATATTTCCATGTTCATAGAGGTGGCGGTGTAGATATTTCTATGTTCATAGAGATGGCGGTGTAGATATTTCCATGTTCATACAAATGGCGGTGTAGATATTTCCATGTTCATAGAGATGGCGGTGTAGATATTTCCTTCTTTATACAGATAGCAGTGTAATTATTTCCATGTTTATAGGGATAGCAGTGTAGATATTTCCATGTTTATAGAGATCGCGGTGTAGATATTTCCATGTTTATGGAGATGGCAGTGTAGATATTTCCATGTTAATACAAATGGCGATATAGATATCTCCGTGCTTATAGAGATAGCGGTGTAGTTATTTCCTTGTTTATAGAGAAAGCTGTGAAGATATTTCCATGTGTATGTAGTTAGCTGTGTAGATATTTCCATGTTGTACAGATAGCGGTGTAGATATTTCCATGTTCATGCAGATGGCGGTGTAGATATTTCCATGTTCATACAGATAGCGTTGTAGATATTTCCATGTTCATACAGATTGCGGTGTAGATATTTCCATGTTCATAGAGATGGCGGTGTAGATATTTCCATGTTTATACAGATGGCGGTGTAGATATTTCCATGTTCATAGAGATGGCGGTGTAGTTATTTCCTTGTTTATAGAGATAGCGGTGTAGATATTTCCATGTTTATAGAGATGGCAGTCTAGATATTTCCATGTTTATAGAGATAGTTGTGTAGTTATTTCCAAGTTTATAGAGACAGCATTGTAGATATTTCCATGTTTATGCAGATAGCGGTGAAGATATTTCCATATTCATCCAGATGCCAGTGTAGATATATCCATGTTCATACAGATGGCGGTGAAGATATTTCCATGTTCATACAGATGGCGGTGTAGATATTTCCACGTTTATAGAGATGGCGGTGTAGATATTTCCATGTTCATATAGATGGTGGTGTAGATATTTGAATATTATACAGATAGCGGTGTAGTCATTTCCATGTTTACAGACAAAGCTGTGTAGATATTTCCATGTATATGCAGATAGCTGTGTAGATATTTCCATGTTCATGCAGATAGCGGTGTAGATATTTCCATGTTCATCCAGATGCCAGTGTAGATATATCCATGTTCATACAGATGGCGGTGAAGATATTTCCATGTTCCTACAGATGGCGGTGTAGATATTTACATTTTCATTCAGATGGCGGTGTAGATATTTCCATGTTCATTGAGATGGCGGTGTAGTTATTTCCATGTTTATTGAGAGAGCGGTGTAGATATTTCCATGTTTATAGAGATAGCAGTGCAGGTATTTCCATTTATATACGGATAGCTGTGTAGTTATTTCCATGTTCATACAGATAGCGGTGTATATATTTCCATGTTCATACAGATAGCGTTGTAGATACTTCCATGTTCATACAGATGGCGGTGTAGATATTTCAATGTTCAAAGAAATGGCGGTGTAGATATTTCCATGTTCATAGAGATGGCGGTGTCGTTATTTCCTTGTTTATAGAGATAGCGGTGTAGATATTTCTATGTTTTTAGAGATGGCGGTCTAGATATTTCCATGTTTATAGAGATAGTTGTGTAGTTATTTCCAAGTTTATAGAGACAGCGTTGTAGATATTTTCATGTTTATACAGATAGCGGTGAAGATATTTCCATGTTCATCCAGATGCCAGTGTAGATATATCCATGTTCATACAGATGGCGGTGAAGGTATTTCCATGTTCATGTAGATGGCGGTGTAGGTATTTCCACGTTTATAGAGACGGCGGTGTACATATTTCCATGTTCATATAGATGGCGGTGTGGATATTTCAAAGATTTTACAGATAGCGGTGTAGTTATTTCCATGTTTATAGAGAAAGCTGTGTAGATATTTCCATGTATATGCAGATAGCTGTGTAGATATTTCCATGTTCATGCAGATAGCTGTGTAGATATTTCCATGTTCATCCAGATGCCAGTGTAGATATATCCATGTTCATACAGATGGCGGTGAAGATATTTCCATGTTCATACAGATGGCGGTGTAGATATTTCCATGTTCATAGAGATGGCAGTGTAGATATTTCCATGTTCATACAAATGGCGGTGTAGATATTTCCATGTTCATAGAGATGGCGGAGTAGATATTTCCATGTTTATACAGATAGCAGTGTAGTTATTTCCATGTTAATAGAGATATCACTGTGGATATTTCCATTGATATACAGATAGCGGTGTACATATTTGCATGTTCATGCAGATAGCGGTGTAGATATTTCAATGTTCATACAGATAGCGGTGTAGATATTTCCATGTTCATACAGATAGCGGTGTAGATATTTCCATGTTCATACAGATAGCGGTGTAGATATTTCCATGTTCATACAGGTAGCGGTGTAGATATTCCCATGTTCATACAGATGGCGGTGTAGATATTTCCATGTTCATCCAGATGGCGGTGTAGATATTTCCATTTTCATGCAGATGGTGGTGAAGATATTTCCATGTTCCTACAGATGGCGGTGTAGATATTTCCATGTTCATACAAATGGCTGTGTAGATATTTCCATGTTCATAGAGATGGCTGTGTAGTTATTTCCATGTTTATAGAGATAGCGGTGTAGATATTTCCATGTTTATAGACATAGGAGTGTAGATATTTCCATTTATATACAGATAGCTGTGTAGATATTTCCATGTTCATACAGATGGCGGTGTAGATAACTCCATGTTCATAGAGATGGCGGTGTAGATATTTCCATGTTCATAGAGGTGGCGGTGTAGATATTTCCATGTTCATAGAGATGGCGGTGTAGATATTTCCATGTTCATACAAATGGCGGTGTAGATATTTCCATGTTCATAGGTATGGCGGTGTAGATATTTCCTTCTTTATACAGATAGCAGTGTAATTATTATCATGTTTATAGGGATAGCAGTGTAGATATTTCCATGTTTATAGAGATCACGGTGTAGATATTTCCATGTTTATAGAGATGGCAGTGTAGATATTTCCATGTTCATACAAATGGCGATATAGATATCTCCGTGCTTATAGAGATAGCGGTGTAGTTATTTCCTTGTTTATAGAGAAAGCTGTGTAGATATTTCCATGTATATGTAGTTAGCTGTGTAGATATTTCCATGTTGTACAGATAGCGGTGTAGATATTTCCATGTTCATACAGATAGCGTTGTAGATATTTCCATGTTCATACAGATGGCGGTGTAGATATTTCCATGTTCATAGAGATGGCGGTGTAGATATTTCCATGTTTATACAGATGGCGGTGTAGATATTTCCATGTTCATAGAGATGGCGGTGTAGTTATTTCCTTGTTTATAGAGATAGCGGTGTAGATATTTCCATGTTTATAGAGATAGCAGTCTAGATATTTCCATGTTTATAGAGATAGTTGTGTAGTTATTTCCAAGTTTATAGAGACAGCATTGTAGATATTTCCATGTTTATGCAGATAGCGGTGAAGATATTTCCATATTCATCCAGATGCCAGTGTAGATATGTCCATGTTCATACAGATGGCGGTGGAGATATTTCCATGTTCATACAGATGGCGGTGTAGATATTTCCACGTTTATAGAGATGGCGGTGTAGATATTTGCATGTTCATATAGATGGTGGTGTAGATATTTGAAGATTATACAGATAGCGGTGTAGTTATTTCCATGTTTATAGAGAAAGCTGTGTAGATATTTCCATGTACATGCAGATAGCTGTGTAGATATTTCCATGTTCATGCAGATAGCGGTGTAGATATTTCCATGTTCATCCAGATGCCAGTGTAGATATATCCATGTTCATAGAGATGGCGGTGAAGATATTTCCATGTTCATACAGATGGCGGTGTAGATATTTCCATGTTCATAGAGATGGTGGTGTAGATATTTCCATGTTTATAGAGATAGTTGTGTAGTTATTTCCAAGTTTATAGAGACAGCATTGTAGATATTTCCATGTTTATGCAGATAGCGGTGAAGATATTTCCATGTTCATACAGATGCCAGTGTAGATATATCCATGTTCATACAGATGGCGGTTAAGATATTTGCATGTTCATACAGATGGCGGTGTAGATATTTCCATGTTTATAGACATGGCGGTGTAGATATTTCCATGTTCATAGAGATGGCGGTGTAGATATTTCGAAGATTATACAGATAGCGGTGTAGTTATTTCCATGTTTATAGAGAAAGCTGTGTAGATATTTCCATGTATATGCAGATAGCTGTGTAGATATATCCATGTTCATGCAGATAGCTCTGTAGATATTTCCATGTTCATCCATATGCCAGTGTAGATATATCCATGTTCATACTGATGGCGGTGAAGATATTTCCATGTTCATACAGATGGCGGTGTAGATATTCCCATGTTCATAGAGATGGCGGTGTAGATATTTCCATGTTCATAGAGATGGCGGTGTAGTTATTTCCATGTTTATAGAGATAGCGGTGTGGATATTTCCATGTTTATAGAGATGGCAGTCTAGATATTTCCATGTTTATAGAGATTGTGGTGTCGTTTTCTCCAAGCTTATAGAGAGAGCGTTGTAGATATTTCCATGTTTATGCAGATAGCGGTGAAGATATTTCCATGTTTATACAGATAGCAGTGTAGATATTTCCATGTTTATACAGATAGTGGTTTAGATTTTTCCATGTTTATAGAGATAGCGGTGAAGATAATACCAATTATATGCAGATAGCAGTGTAGATATTTGCATGTTCATACAGATAGCGGTGTAGATATTTTCACGTATATAGAGATGGCGGTGTAGATATTTCCATGTTCATTTAGATGGCGGTGTAGATATTTTGAAGATGATACAGATAGTGGTGTAGTTATTTCCATGTTTATAGAGAAAGCTGTGTAGGTATTTCCATGTTCATGCAGATAGCGGTGTAGATATTTCCATGTTCATCCAGCTGCCAGTGTAGATATATCCATGTTCATACACATGGCGTTGAAGATATTTCCATGTTTATTCAGATGGCGGTGTAGATATTTCCATGTACATAGAGATGGCGGTGTAGATATTTCCAAGTTCATACAAAAGCGGTGTAGATATTTCCATGTTCATAGAGATGGCGGTGTAGATATTTCCATGTTTATACAGATAGCAGTGTAGTTATTTCCATGTTTATAGAGATAGCAGTGTAGATATTTCCATTGATATACAGATAGTGGTGTAGATATTTGCATGTTCATACAGGTAGTGGTGTAGATATTTCCATGTTCATACAGATGGCGGTGTAGTTATTTCCATGTTCATCCAGATGGCGGTGTAGATATTTCCATGTTCATGCAGATGGCGGTGAGGATATTTCCATGTTCCTACAGATGGCGGTGTAGATATTTCCATGTTCATACAGATGGTGGTGTAGATATTTCCATGTTCATAGAGATGGCGGTGTAGTTATTTCCATGTTTATAGAGATAGCAGTGTAGATATTTCCATGTTTATAGAGATGGCGGTCTAGATATTTCCATTTTTATAGAGATTGTGGTGTCGTTTTTTCCAAGTTTATAGAGACAGCGTTGTAGATATTTCCATGTTTATGCAGATAGCGGTGAAGATATTTCCATGTTTATACAGACAGCAGTGTAGATATTTCCATGTTTATACAGATAGTGGTGTAGATTTTTCCATGTTTATAGAGATAGCGATGAAGATAATACCAATTATATACAGATAGCAGTGTAGATATTTACATGTTCATACAGATAGCGGTGTAGATATTTTCACGTTTATAGAGATGGCGGTGTAGATATTTCCATGTTCATATAGATGGCGGTGTAGATATTTTGAAGATGATACAGATAGTGGTGTAGTTATTTCCATGTTTATATAGAAAGCTGTGTAGATATTTCCATGTTCATGCAGATAGCGGTGTAGGTATTTCCATGTTCTTCCAGCTGCCAGTGCAGATATATACATGTTCATACAGACGGCGTTGAAGATATTTCCATGTTTTTTCAGATGGCGGTGTAGATATTTCCATGTTCATAGAGATGGCGGTGTAGATATTTCCAAGTTCATACAAAATCGGTGTAGATATTTCCATGTTCATAGAGATGGCGGTGTAGATATTTCCATGTTTGTACAGATAGCAGTGTAGTTATTTCCATGTTTATAGAGATAGCAGTGTAGATATTTCCATTGATATACAGATAGTGGTGTAGATATTTGCATGTTCATACAGATAGCGGTGTAGATATTTCCATGTTCATACAGATGGCGGTGTAGATATTTCCATGTTCATAGAGGTGGCGGTGTAGAGATTTCCATGTTCATAGAGATGGCGGTGTAGATATTTCCATGTTCATACAAATGGCGGTGTAGATATTTCCATGTTCATAGGTATGGCGGTGTAGATATTTCCTTCTTTATACAGATAGCAGTGTAATTATTATCATGTTTATAGGGATAGCAGTGTAGATATTTCCATGTTTATAGAGATCACGGTGTAGATATTTCCATGTTTATAGAGATGGCAGTGTAGATATTTCCATGTTCATACAAATGGCGATATAGATATCTCCGTGCTTATAGAGATAGCGGTGTAGTTATTTCCTTGTTTATAGAGAAAGCTGTGTAGATATTTCCATGTATATGTAGTTAGCTGTGTAGATATTTCCATGTTGTACAGATAGCGGTGTAGATATTTCCATGTTCATACAGATAGCGTTGTAGATATTTCCATGTTCATACAGATGGCGGTGTAGATATTTCCATGTTCATAGAGATGGCGGTGTAGATATTTCCATGTTTATACAGATGGCTGTGTAGATATTTCCATGTTCATAGAGATGGCGGTGTAGTTATTTCCTTGTTTATAGAGATAGCGGTGTAGATATTTCCATGTTTATAGAGATAGCAGTCTAGATATTTCCATGTTTATAGAGATAGTTGTGTAGTTATTTCCAAGTTTATAGAGACAGCATTGTAGATATTTCCATGTTTATGCAGATAGCGGTGAAGATATTTCCATATTCATCCAGATGCCAGTGTAGATATGTCCATGTTCATACAGATGGCGGTGGAGATATTTCCATGTTCATACAGATGGCGGTGTAGATATTTCCACGTTTATAGAGATGGCGGTGTAGATATTTCCATGTTCATATAGATGGTGGTGTAGATATTTGAAGATTATACAGATAGCGGTGTAGTTATTTCCATGTTTATAGAGAAAGCTGTGTAGATATTTCCATGTACATGCAGATAGCTGTGTATATATTTCCATGTTCATGCAGATAGCGGTGTAGATATTTCCATGTTCATCCAGATGCCAGTGTAGATATATCCATGTTCATAGAGATGGCGGTGAAGATATTTCCATGTTCATACAGATGGCGGTGAAGATATTTCCATGTTCATAGAGATGGTGGTGTAGATATTTCCATGTTTATAGAGATATTTGTGTAGTTATTTCCAAGTTTATAGAGACAGCATTGTAGATATTTCCATGTTTATGCAGATAGCGGTGAAGATATTTCCATGTTCATACAGATGCCAGTGTAGATATATCCATGTTCATACAGATGGCGGTGAAGATATTTGCATGTTCATACAGATGGCGGTGTAGATATTTCCACGTTTATAGACATGGCGGTGTAGATATTTCCATGTTCATATAGATGGCGGTGTAGATATTTCGAAGATTATACAGATAGCGGTGTAGTTATTTCCATGTTTATAGAGAAAGCTGTGTAGATATTTCCATGTATATGCAGATAGCTGTGTAGATATATCCATGTTCATGCAGATAGCTCTGTAGATATTTCCATGTTCATCCATATGCCAGTGTAGATATATCCATGTTCATACTGATGGCGGTGAAGATATTTCCATGTTCATACAGATGGCGGTGTAGATATTCCCATGTTCATAGAGATGGCGGTGTAGATATTTCCATGTTCATAGAGATGGCGGTGTAGTTATTTCCATGTTTATAGAGATAGCGGTGTGGATATTTCCATGTTTATAGAGATGGCAGTCTAGATATTTCCATGTTTATAGAGATTGTGGTGTCGTTTTCTCCAAGCTTATAGAGAGAGCGTTGTAGATATTTCCATGTTTATGCAGATAGCGGTGAAGATATTTCCATGTTTATACAGATAGCAGTGTAGATATTTCCATGTTTATACAGATATTGGTTTAGATTTTTCCATGTTTATAGAGATAGCGGTGAAGATAATACCAATTATATACAGATAGCAGTGTAGATATTTACATGTTCATACAGATAGCGGTGTAGATATTTTCACGTATATAGAGATGGCGGTGTAGATATTTCCATGCTCATTTAGATGGCGGTGTAGATATTTTGAAGATGATACAGATAGTGGTGTAGTTATTTCCATGTTTATAGAGAAAGCTGTGTAGGTATTTCCATGTTCATGCAGATAGCGGTGTAGATATTTCCATGTTCATCCAGCTGCCAGTGTAGATATATCCATGTTCATACACATGGCGTTGAAGATATTTCCATGTTCATTCAGATGGCGGTGTAGATATTTCCATGTACATAGAGATGGCGGTGTAGATATTTCGAAGTTCATACAAAAGCGGTGTAGATATTTCCATGTTCATAGAGATGGCGGTGTAGATATTTCCATGTTTATACAGATAGCAGTGTAGTTATTTCCATGTTTATAGAGATAGCAGTGTAGATATTTCCATTGATATACAGATAGTGGTGTAGATATTTGCATGTTCATACAGATAGCGGTGTAGATATTTCCATGTTCATACAGATGGCGGTGTAGATATTTCCATGTTCATAGAGGTGGCGGTGTAGATATTTCCATGTTCATAGAGATGGCGGTGTAGATATTTCCATGTTCATACAAATGGCGGTGTAGATATTTCCATGTTCATAGGTATGGCGGTGTAGATATTTCCTTCTTTATACAGATAGCAGTGTAATTATTATCATGTTTATAGGGATAGCAGTGTAGATATTTCCATGTTTATAGAGATCACGGTGTAGATATTTCCATGTTTATAGAGATGGCAGTGTAGATATTTCCATGTTCATACAAATGGCGATATAGATATCTCCGTGCTTATAGAGATAGCGGTGTAGTTATTTCCTTGTTTATAGAGAAAGCTGTGTAGATATTTCCATGTATATGTAGTTAGCTGTGTAGATATTTCCATGTTGTACAGATAGCGGTGCAGATATTTCCATGTTCATACAGATAGCGTTGTAGATATTTCCATGTTCATACAGATGGCGGTGTAGATATTTCCATGTTCATAGAGATGGCGGTGTAGATATTTCCATGTTTATACAGATGGCGGTGTAGATATTTCCATGTTCATAGAGATGGCGGTGTAGTTATTTCCTTGTTTATAGAGATAGCGGTGTAGATATTTCCATGTTTATAGAGATAGCAGTCTAGATATTTCCATGTTTATAGAGATAGTTGTGTAGTTATTTCCAAGTTTATAGAGACAGCATTGTAGATATTTCCATGTTTATGCAGATAGCGGTGAAGATATTTCCATATTCATCCAGATGCCAGTGTAGATATGTCCATGTTCATACAGATGGCGGTGGAGATATTTCCATGTTCATACAGATGGCGGTGTAGATATTTCCACGTTTATAGAGATGGCGGTGTAGATATTTGCATGTTCATATAGATGGTGGTGTAGATATTTGAAGATTATACAGATAGCGGTGTAGTTATTTCCATGTTTATAGAGAAAGCTGTGTAGATATTTCCATGTACATGCAGATAGCTGTGTAGATATTTCCATGTTCATGCAGATAGCGGTGTAGATATTTCCATGTTCATCCAGATGCCAGTGTAGATATATCCATGTTCATAGAGATGGCGGTGAAGATATTTCCATGTTCATACAGATGGCGGTGTAGATATTTCCATGTTCATAGAGATGGTGGTGTAGATATTTCCATGTTTATAGAGATATTTGTGTAGTTATTTCCAAGTTTATAGAGACAGCATTGTAGATATTTCCATGTTTATGCAGATAGCGGTGAAGATATTTCCATGTTCATACAGATGCCAGTGTAGATATATCCATGTTCATACAGATGGCGGTGAAGATATTTGCATGTTCATACAGATGGCGGTGTAGATATTTCCATGTTTATAGACATGGCGGTGTAGATATTTCCATGTTCATAGAGATGGCGGTGTAGATATTTCGAAGATTATACAGATAGCGGTGTAGTTATTTCCATGTTTATAGAGAAAGCTGTGTAGATATTTCCATGTATATGCAGATAGCTGTGTAGATATATCCATGTTCATGCAGATAGCTCTGTAGATATTTCCATGTTCATCCATATGCCAGTGTAGATATATCCATGTTCATACTGATGGCGGTGAAGATATTTCCATGTTCATACAGATGGCGGTGTAGATATTCCCATGTTCATAGAGATGGCGGTGTAGATATTTCCATGTTCATAGAGATGGCGGTGTAGTTATTTCCATGTTTATAGAGATAGCGGTGTGGATATTTCCATGTTTATAGAGATGGCGGTCTAGATATTTCCATGTTTATAGAGATTGTGGTGTCGTTTTCTCCAAGCTTATAGAGAGAGCGTTGTAGATATTTCCATGTTTATGCAGATAGCGGTGAAGATATTTCCATGTTTATACAGATAGCAGTGTAGATATTTCCATGTTTATACAGATAGTGGTTTAGATTTTTCCATGTTTATAGAGATAGCGGTGAAGATAATACCAATTATATGCAGATAGCAGTGTAGATATTTGCATGTTCATACAGATAGCGGTGTAGATATTTTCACGTATATAGAGATGGCGGTGTAGATATTTCCATGTTCATTTAAATGGCGGTGTAGATATTTTGAAGATGATACAGATAGTGGTGTAGTTATTTCCATGTTTATAGAGAAAGCTGTGTAGGTATTTCCATGTTCATGCAGATAGCGGTGTAGATATTTCCATGTTCATCCAGCTGCCAGTGTAGATATATCCATGTTCATACACATGGCGTTGAAGATATTTCCATGTTTATTCAGATGGCGGTGTAGATATTTCCATGTACATAGAGATGGCGGTGTAGATATTTCCAAGTTCATACAAAAGCGGTGTAGATATTTCCATGTTCATAGAGATGGCGGTGTAGATATTTCCATGTTTATACAGATAGCAGTGTAGTTATTTCCATGTTTATAGAGATAGCAGTGTAGATATTTCCATTGATATACAGATAGTGGTGTAGATATTTGCATGTTCATACAGATAGCGGTGTAGATATTTCCATGTTCATACAGATGGCGGTGTAGATATTTCCATGTTCATAGAGGTGGCGGTGTAGATATTTCTATGTTCATAGAGATGGCGGTGTAGATATTTCCATGTTCATACAAATGGCGGTGTAGATATTTCCATGTTCATAGAGATGGCGGTGTAGATATTTCCTTCTTTATACAGATAGCAGTGTAATTATTTCCATGTTTATAGGGATAGCAGTGTAGATATTTCCATGTTTATAGAGATCGCGGTGTAGATATTTCCATGTTTATGGAGATGGCAGTGTAGATATTTCCATGTTAATACAAATGGCGATATAGATATCTCCGTGCTTATAGAGATAGCGGTGTAGTTATTTCCTTGTTTATAGAGAAAGCTGTGAAGATATTTCCATGTGTATGTAGTTAGCTGTGTAGATATTTCCATGTTGTACAGATAGCGGTGTAGATATTTCCATGTTCATGCAGATGGCGGTGTAGATATTTCCATGTTCATACAGATAGCGTTGTAGATATTTCCATGTTCATACAGATGGCGGTGTAGATATTTCCATGTTCATAGAGATGGCGGTGTAGATATTTCCATGTTTATACAGATGGCGGTGTAGATATATCCATGTTCATAGAGATGGCGGTGTAGTTATTTCCTTGTTTATAGAGATAGCGGTGTAGATATTTC
The DNA here is from genome assembly GCF_029281585.2 of Gorilla gorilla gorilla. Classification (NCBI taxonomy): domain Eukaryota; kingdom Metazoa; phylum Chordata; class Mammalia; order Primates; family Hominidae; genus Gorilla; species Gorilla gorilla. The sequence continues at coordinate 15,411,875 of NC_073234.2, read as the reverse complement.
CATGTTTATAGAGATGGCAGTCTAGATATTTCCATGTTTATAGAGATAGTTGTGTAGTTATTTCCAAGTTTATAGAGACAGCATTGTAGATATTTCCATGTTTATGCAGATAGCAGTGAAGATATTTCCATATTCATCCAGATGCCAGTGTAGATATATCCATGTTCATACAGATGGCGGTGAAGATATTTCCATGTTCATACAGATGGCGGTGTAGATATTTCCACGTTTATAGAGATGGCGGTGTAGATATTTCCATGTTCATATAGATGGTGGTGTAGATATTTGAATATTATACAGATAGCGGTGCAGTTATTTCCATGTTTACAGACAAAGCTGTGTAGATATTTCCATGTATATGCAGATAGCTGTGTAGATATTTCCATGTTCATGCAGATAGCGGTGTAGATATTTCCATGTTCATCCAGATGCCAGTGTAGAGATATCCATGTTCATACAGATGGCGGTGAAGATATTTCCATGTTCCTACAGATGGCGGTGTAGATATTTACATTTTCATACAGATGGCGGTGTAGATATTTCCATGTTCATTGAGATGGCGGTGTAGTTATTTCCATGTTTATAGAGAGAGCGGTGTAGATATTTCCATGTTTATAGAGATAGCAGTGCAGGTATTTCCATTTATATACGGATAGCTGTGTAGTTATTTCCATGTTCATACAGATAGCGGTGTATATATTTCCATGTTCATACAGATAGCGTTGTAGATACTTCCATGTTCATACAGATGGCGGTGTAGATATTTCCATGTTCATAGAAATGGCGGTGTAGATATTTCCATGTTCATAGAGATGGCGGTGTCGTTATTTCCTTGTTTATAGAGATAGCGGTGTAGATAATTCTATGTTTTTAGAGATGGCGGTCTAGATATTTCCATGTTTATAGAGATAGTTGTGTAGTTATTTCCAAGTTTATAGAGACAGCGTTGTAGATATTTCCATGTTTATACAGATAGCGGTGAAGATATTTCCATGTTCATCCAGATGCCAGTGTAGATATATCCATGTTCATACAGATGGCGGTGAACGTATTTCCATGTTCATGTAGATGGCGGTGTAGGTATTTCCACGTTTATAGAGACGGCGGTGTACATATTTCCATGTTCATATAGATGGCGGTGTGGATATTTCAAAGATTTTACAGATAGCGGTGTAGTTATTTCCATGTTTATAGAGAAAGCTGTGTAGATATTTCCATGTATATGCAGATAGCTGTGTAGATATTTCGAAGTTCATACAGATAGCGGTGTAGATAATTCCACTTTCATAGAGAGGGCGGTGTAGATATTTCTATGTTCATATAGATGGCGGTGCAGATATTTCCATGTTTATAGAGATGGCGGTGTAGATATTTCCATGTTTATACAGATGGAGGTGTAGATATGTCCATGTTTATAGAGATGGCGGTGAAGATATTTCCATGTTTATTCAGATGACGGTGTAGATATTTCCATTTTTATAGAGATGGCGGTGTAGATATTTCCATGTTTTTACAGAAAGCGGTGTTGATATTTCCATGTTTATACAGATAGCGGTGTAGATAATTCCAAGTTCATACAGATAGCGGTGTAGATATTTCCATGTTCATACAGATAGCGGTGTAAACAATTCCACCTTTATAGAGATGGTTGTGTAAATATTTCTATGTTCATACAGATGGCGGTGTAGATATTTACATGTTTCTAGAGATGGCAGTCTAGATATTTCCTAGTTTATACAGATAGCGGTGTAGATATTTCCATGTTTATACAGATGGCGATATAGATGTTTCCATGTTTATTCAGGTAGCGGTGCAGATATTTCCATGTTTATACAGAGAGCGGTGTAGAGATTTCCATCTTAATACAGATGGCGGTGTAGATATTTCCATGTTCATAGAGATGGTGGTGCAGATATTTCCATGTTCATACAGATGGCGATGTAGATATTTCCAAGTTTATAGAGATAGCGGTGTAGTTATTTCCAACTATATAGAGATAGCGGTGTAGATATTTCCACGTATATGCAGATAGCTGTGTAGATATTTCCGTGTTCATACAGATAGCAGTGTAGATATTTCCATGTTAATACAGATAGCGGTGTAGATAATTCCATGTTCATACAGATAGCGGTGTAGATATTTCCATGTTCATACAGATAGCGGTGTAGATAATTCCACCTTCATAGAGAGGGCGGTGTAGATATTTCTATGTTCATACAGATGGTGGTGTAGATATTTACATGTTTATAGAGATGGCAGTCTAGATATTTTCTGTTTTATACAGATAGCGGTGTAGATATTTGCATGTTTATAGAGATAGCGGTGTAGATATTTCCAATTTTATACAGATAGCATTGTAGATATTTCCATGGTCATAGACATAGCGGTGTAGATATTTACACGTTTATAGGGATGGTGGTGCAGATATTTCCATGTTCATACAGATGGCGGTGTAGATATTTCCATGTTTATAGAGATGGAGGTGTAGATATTTCCATGTTTATGGAGATGGCGGTGTAGATATTTCCATGTTTATAGAGATGGCGGTGTAGATATTTCCATGTTCAGACAGATAGCAGTGTAGATATTTCCATGTTCATACAGATAGCGGTGTAGATATTTCCATGTTCATACAGATAGCGGTGTAGATATTTCCATCTTCATACAGATAGCAGTGTAGATATTTCTATGTTCATACAGATAGCGGTTTAGATATTTCCATGTTCATACAGATAGCGGTGTAAATAATTCCATCTTTATAGAGATGGCAGTGTAAATATTTCTATGTTCATACAGATGGCTGTGTAGATATTTATATGTTTATAGAGATGTCAGTCTAGATATTTTCTGGTTTATACAGATAGCGGTGTAGATATTTCCAAGTTTATAGAGATAGCGTTGTAGATATTTCCATGTTTATACAGATGGCGGTGTAGATATTTCCATGTTTATACAGATAGCGGTGCAGATATTTCCATGTTTATACAGTTGGCGGTGTAGATATTTCCATGTTTATACAGATAGCGGCGCAGATATTTCCATGTTTATACAGATAGCGGTGTAGATATTTCCATCTTAATGCAGATGGCGGTGTAGATATTTCCATGTTCATACAGATGGTGGTGCAGATATTTCCATGTTCATACAGATGGCGATGTAGGTATTTCCAAGTTTATAGAGATGGTGGTGTAGATATTTCCATGTTCATACAGATGGCAGTGTAGATATTTCCATGTTTATAGAGATGGGGGTGTAGATATTTCCATGTTTATACAGATAGCCGTGTAGATATTTCCATGTTCATACAGATAGCGGTGTAGATAATTCCATGTTCATACAGATAGTGGTATAGATAATTTCACCTTCATAGAGAGGGCGGTGTAGATATTTCTATGTTCATACAGATGGCGGTGTAGATATTTACATGTTTATAGAGATGGCGGTCTGGATATTTTCTGTTTTATACAGATAGCGGTGTAGATATTTCCATGTTTATAGAGTTAGCGGTGCAGATATTTCCAATTTTATACTGATAGCATTGTAGATATTTCCATCTTCATACAGATAGCGGTGTAGATATTTCCACGTTTTTAGGGATGGTGGTGTAGATATTTCTATGTTCATACAGATAGCGGTTTAGATATTTCCATGTTCATACAGATAGCGGTGTAAATAATTCCACCTTTATAGAGATGGCGGTGTAAATATTTCTATGTTCATAAAGATGGCGGTGTAGATATTTACATGTTTATAGAGATGTCAGACTAGATATTTTCTGGTTTATACAGATAGCGGTGTAGATATTTCCAAGTTTATAGATATAGCGTTGTGGATATTTCCATGTTTATACAGATAGCGGTGTAGATATTTCCATGTTTATACAGATGGCGGTGTACATATTTCCATGTTTAAACAGATAGCAGTGTACATATTTCCATGTTTATAGAGATAGCGGTGTAGATATTTCCATCTTAATACAGATGGCGGTGTAGATATTTCCATGTTCATACAGATGGTGGTGCAGATATTTCCATGTTCATACAGATGGCGATGTAGATATTTCCAAGCTGATAGAGATAGCAGTGTAGTTATTTCCAACCTTATAGAGATAGCGGTGTAGATATTTCCACATATATGCAGACAGCTGTGTAGATATTTCCATGTTCATACAGATACTGGTGTAGATATTTCCACGTTCATACAGATATCGGTTTAGATAATTCCACCTTCATAGAGAGGGCGGTGTAGATATTTCTAAGTTCATACAGGTGGCGGTGTAGATATTTCCATGTTTATAGCGATGGCCGTGTAGATATTTCCATGTTTGTACAGATGGCGGTGTAGATATTTCCGTGTTTATAGAGATGGCGGTGTAGTTATTTCCATGTTTATGGAGATATCGGTGTAGATATTTCCATGTGTATGCATATAGCTGTGTAGGTGTTTCCATTTTCATATAGATAGAGATGTAGATAGTTCCATGTTCATACAGATAGCGGTGTAGATATTTCCATGTTCATACAGATGGCGGTGAAGTTATTTACATGTTCATACATATGGCGGTGTGGATATTTCCATGTGTATAGAGATGGCGGTGTAGATATTTCCATGTTTATACTGATGGAGGTGTAGATATTTCCATTTTTATAGAGATGGCGGTGTAGATATTTCCATCTTTATTCAGATGACGGTGTAGATATTTACATGTTTATAGAGATGGCGGTGTAGATATTTCCATCTTTATTCAGATGACGGTGTAGATATTTACATGTTTATAGAGTTGGCGGTCTAGATATTTCGATGTTTATAGAGATAGTGGTGTAGTTATTTCCAAGTTTATAGAGACTGCGGTGTAGATATTTCCATGTTTATGCAGATAGCGGTGTAGATATTTCCATGTTTACTGAGATAGCGGTGTAGTTATTTCCATGTTTATACAGATAGCAGTGAAGATATTTCCATGTTTACACAGACAGCCTTGTGGATATTTCCATGTTTATACAGATAGCGGTGTAGATATTTCCAAGTTTATGCAGATAGCGGTGTACATATTTCCATGTTCATACAGATAGCGGTGTAGATATTTCCATGTTCATACAGATAGCGGTGTAGATTTTTCCATGTTCATACAGATATAGGTGTAGGTATTTCCATGTTCATACAGATAGCGGTGTAGATATTTCCATGTTCATACAGATAGCGGTGTAGATATTTCCATGTTCATACAGATAGCTGTTTAGATATTTCCACGTTCATACAGATAGCGGTGTAAATAATTTCACCTTTATAGAGATGGCAATGTAAATATTTCTAGGTTCATATAGATGGCGGTGCAGATATTTACATGTTTATAGAGATGGCAGTCTAGATATTTCCTGGTTTATACAGATAGCGGTGTAGATATTTCCAAGTTTATAGAGATAGCGTTGTAGATATTTCCATGTTTATACAGATAGTGGTGTAGATATTTCCATGTTCATACAGATGGTGGTGTAGATATGTCCAAGTTTATAGACTTAGCGGTTATTTCCAACTTTGTAGAGATAGCGGTGTAGATATTTCCACGTATATGCAGATAGATGTGTAGATATTTCCATGTTCATACAGATAGTGGTGTAGATATTTCCATGTTCATACAGATAACGGTGTAGATATTTCCATGTTCATATAGATAGCGGTGTAGATATTTCCATGTTCATACAGATAGCGGTGTAGAAAATTCCACCTTCATAGAGAGGGCGGTGTAGATATTTCTATGTTCATACAGATGGCGGTGAAGATATTTCCATGTTTATAGAGATGGCGGTGTAGATATTTCCATGTTTATAGAGATGGCGGTGTAGATATTTCCATGTTCATACAGATAGCAGTGTAGATATTTCCATGTTCATACAGATAGCGGTGTAGATATATCCATGTTCATACAGATAGCAGTGTAGATATTTCCATGTTCATCTAGATAGCGTTTTAGATATTTCCATGTTCATACAGATAGCGGTGTAAATAATTCCACCTTTATAGAGATGGCGGTGTAAATATTTCTATGTTCATACAGATGGCGTTGTAGATATTTACATGTTTATAGAGATGTCAGTCTAGATATTTTCTGGTTTATACAGATAGTGGTGTAGATATTTCCAAGTTTATAGAGATAGCTTTGTGGATATTTCCATGTTTATACAGATAGCGGTGTAGATATTTTCATTTTTATACAGATGGCAGTGTAGATATTTCCATGTTTATATAGTTAGCGGTGTAGATATTTAAATGTTTATACAGATAGCGGTGTAGATATTTCCATACAGATGGCGGTGTAGATATTTCCATGTTCATACAGATGGTGGTGCAGATGTTTCCATGTTCATACAGATGGCGATGTAGATATTTCCAAGCTTATAGAGATAGCGGTGTAGTTATTTCCAACTTTATAGAGATAGCGGTGTAGATATTTCCACGTATATGCAGATAGCTGTGTAGATATTTCAATGTTCATACAGATAGCGGTGTAGATATTTCCATGTTCATACAGATAGCGGTGTAGATATTTCCATGTTCATACAGATAATGGTGTAGATATTTCCAAGTTCATACAGATAGCGGTGTAGTTAATTCCACCTTCATAGAGAGGGCGGTGTAGATATTTCTATGTTCATACAGATTGCGGTGTAGATATTTCCATGTTTACAGAGATGGCGGTGTAGATATTTCCATGTTTATACAGATGGCGGTGTAGATATTTCCATGTTTATAGAGATGGCGGTGTAGTTATTTCCATGTTTATGGAGATAGCGGTGTAGATATTTCCATGTATATGCATATAGCTGTGTAGATGTTTGCATGTTCATACAGAAAGCGGTGTAGATAGTTCCATGTTCATACAGATAGCGGTGTAGATATTTCCATGTTCATACAGATGGCGGGGAAGTTATTTACATGTTCACATAGATGGCGGTGTAGATATTTCCATGCTTATAGAGATGGCGGTGTAGATATTTCCATTTTTATTCAGATGGAGGTGTAGATATTTCCATGTTTATAGAGATGGCGGTGAATATATTTCCATGTTTATTCAGATGACGGTGTAGATATTTCCTTGTTTATAGAGATGGCGGTGTAGGTATTTCCATGTTTTTACAGAAAGCAGTGTTGATATTTCCATGTTTATACAGATAGCGGTGTGGATATTTCCATCTTAATACAGAAGGCAGTCTAGATATTTCCATGTTCATACAGATGGTGGTGCCCATATTTCCATGTTCATACAGATGGCGATGTAGATATTTCCAAGTTTATAGAGATAGCGGTGTAGTTATTTCCAACTTTATAGAGATAGCGGTGTAGATATTTCCACGTATATGCAGATAGCTGTGTAGATATTTCCAGGGTCATACAGATAGCGGTGTAGATATTTCCATGTTCATACAGATAGTGGTGTAGATAATTCCATGTTCATACAGATAGCGGTGTAGATATTTCCATGTTCATACAGATAGCGCTGTAGATATTTCCATGTTCATACAGATATCGGTGTAGTTAATTCCACCTTCATAGAGAGGGCGGTGTAGATATTTCTATGTTCATACAGATGGCGGTATAGATATTTCCAAGATTTTAGAGATAGTGGTGTAGTTATTTCCATGTTTATACAGATGGAGGTGTAGATATTTCCATGTTTATAGAGATGGCGGTGAACATATTTCCATGTTTATTCAGATGACGGTGTAGATATTTCCATGTTTATAGAGATGGCGATGTAGATTTTTCCATGTTTATACAGAAAGCGGTGTTGATATTTGATGTTTATACAGATAGCGGTGTAGATATTTCCATCTTAATACAGATGGCGGTGTAGATATTTCCATGTTCATACAGATGGTGGTGCAGATATTTCCATGTTCATACAGATGGCGATGTAGATATTTCCAAGTTTATAGAGATAGCGGTGTAGTTATTTCCAACTTTATAGAGATCGCGGTGTACATATTTGCAAGTGTATGCAGATATCTGTGCAGATATTTCCATGTTCATACATATAGCGGTGTAGATAGTTCCATGTTCATACAGATAGCGGTGTAGATATTTCCATGTTCATACAGATAGCGTTGTAGATAATTCCACCTTCATACAGATGGCGGTGTTGATATTTCTATGTTTTAAGAGATTGCGGTCTGGATATTTTCTGTTTCATACAGATAGCGGTGTAGATATTTCCATGTTTATAGAGATAGCGGTGTAGATATTTCCTTTGATATACAGATAGCGGTGTAGATATTTCCATGTTTATACAGATGGCGGTGTAGATATTTCCATGTTTATATAGATAGCGGTGTAGATATTTCCATGTGTATACAGAAAGCGGTGTAGATATTTCCATGTTCATACAGATAGCGGTTTAAATAATTCCAACTTTATAGAGATGGCGGTGTAAATATTTCTATGTTCATACAGATGGCGGTGTAGATATTTACATGTTTACAGAGATGTCAGTCTAAATATTTTCTGGTTCATACAGATAGCGGTGTAGATATTTCCAAGTTTATAGAGATAGCGTTGTGGATATTTCCATGTTTATACAGATAGCGGTGAAGATATTTGCATGTTTATACAGATGGCGGTGTATATATTTCCATGTTTATACAGATAGCGGTGTAGATATTTCCATGTTTATACAGAAAGCGGTGTAGATATTTCCATGTTTACACAGATAGCGGTGTAGATATTTCCATGTTTATGCAGATGGCGGTGTAGATATTTACATGTTTATAAAGTTGGTGGTCTAGATATTTCGATGTTTATAGAGATAGTGGTGTAGTTATTTCCAAGTTTATAGAGACTGCGGTGTGGATATTTCCATGTTTATACAGATAGCGGTGTGGATATTTCCATGTTTATAGAGATAGCGGTGTAGTTATTTCCATGTTTATACAGATAGCGGTGAAGATATTTCCATGTTTACACAGATATCCGTGTGGATATTTCCATGTTTATACAGATAGCGGTGCAGATATTTCCATGTTCATACAGATAGCGGTGTAGATATTTCCATGTTCATACGGATAGCGGTGTAGGTATTTCCATGTTCCTACAGATAGCGGTGTGGATATTTCCATGTTCATACAGATAGCGGTGTAGATATTTCCATGTTCATACAGATAGCAGTGTAGATATTTCCATGTTCATACAGATAGCGGTGTAGATATATCCATGTTCATACAGATAGCAGTGTAGATATTTCCATGTTCATCTAGATAGCGGTTTAGATATTTCCATGTTCATACAGATAGCGGTGTAAATAATTCCACCTTTATAGAGATGGCGGTGTAAATATTTCTATGTTCATACACATGGCGTTGTAGATATTTACATGTTTATAGAGATGTCAGTCTAGATATTTTCTGGTTTATACAGATAGTGGTGTAGATATTTCCAAGTTTATAGAGATAGCTTTGTAGATATTTCCATGTTTATACAGATAGCGGTGTAGATATTTTCATGTTTATACTGATGGCAGTGTAGATATTTCCATGTTTATGTAGTTAGCGGTGTAGATATTTAAATGTTTATACAGATAGCGGTGTAGATATTTCCATACAGATGGCGGTGTAGATATTTCCATGTTCATACAGATGGTGGTGCAGATGTTTCCATGTTCATACAGATGGCGATGTAGATATTTCCAAGCTTATAGAGATAGCTGTGTAGTTATTTCCAACTTTATAGAGATAGCGGTGTAGATATTTCCACGTATATGCAGATAGCTGTGTAGATATTTCAATGTTCATACAGATAGCGGTGTAGATATTTCCATGTTCATACAGATAGCGGTGTAGATACTTCCATGTTCATACAGATAATGGTGTAGATATTTCCAAGTTCATACAGATAGCGGTGTAGATAATTCCACCTTCATAGAGAGGGCGGTGTAGATATTTCTATGTTCATACAGATGGCGGTGTAGATATTTCCATGTTTACAGAGATGGCGGTGTAGATATTTCCATGTTTATACAGATGGCGGTGTAGATATTTCCATGTTTATAGAGATGGCGGTGTAGTTATTTCCATGTTTATGGAGATAGCGGTGTAGATATTTCCATGTATATGCAGATAGCTGTGTAGATGTTTGCATGTTCATACAGAAAGCGGTGTAGATAGTTCCATGTTCATACAGATAGCGGTGTAGATATTTCCATGTTCATACAGATGGCGGGGAAGTTATTTACATGTTCTTATAGATGGCGGTGTAGATATTTCCATGCTTATGGAGATGGCGGTGTAGATATTTCCATTTTTATTCAGATGGAGGTGTAGATATTTCCATGTTTATAGAGATGGCGGTGAAGATATTTCCATGTTTATTCAGATGACGGTGTAGATATTTCCTTGTTTATAGAGATGGTGGTGTAGGTATTTCCATGTTTTTACAGAAAGCAGTGTTGATATTTCCATGTTTATACAGATAGCGGTGTAGATATTTCCATCTTAATACAGAAGGCAGTCTAGATATTTCCATGTTCATACAGATGGTGGTGCCCATATTTCCATGTTCATACAGATGGCGATGTAGATATTTCCAAGTTTATAGAGATAGCGGTGTAGTTATTTCCAACTTTATAGAGATAGCGGTGTAGGTATTTCCACGTATATGCAGATAGCTGTGTAGATATTTCCAGGGTCATACAGATAGCGGTGTAGATATTTCCATGTTCATACAGATAGTGGTGTAGATAATTCCATGTTCATACAGAGAGCGGTGTAGATATTTCCATGTTCATACAGATAGCGCTGTAGATATTTCCATGTTCATACAGATATCGGTGTAGTTAATTCCACCTTCATAGAGAGGGCGGTGTAGATATTTCTATGTTCAAACAGATGGCGGTATAGATATTTCCAAGATTTTAGAGATAGTGGTGTAGTTATTTCCATGTTTATACAGATGGAGGTGTAGATATTTCCATGTTTATAGAGATGGCGGTGAACATATTTCCATGTTTATTCAGATGACGGTGTAGATATTTCCATGTTTATAGAGATGGCGATGTAGATTTTTCCATGTTTATACAGAAAGCAGTGTTGATATTTGATGTTTATACAGATAGCGGTGTAGATATTTCCATCTTAATACAGATGGCGGTGTAGATATTTCCATGTTCATACAGATGGTGGTGCAGATATTTCCATGTTCCTACAGATGGTGATGTAGATATTTCCAAGTTTATAGAGATAGCGGTGTAGTTATTTCCAACTTTATAGAGATCGCGGTGTACATATTTCCACGTGCATGCAGATATCTGTGCAGATATTTCCATGTTCATACAGATAGCGGTGTAGATATTTCCATGTTCATACAGATAGCGGTGTAGATATTTCCATGTTCATACAGATAGCGTTGTAGATAATTCCACCTTCAGACAGATGGCGGTGTTGATATTTCTATGTTTTAAGAGATGGCGGTCTGGATATTTTCTGTTTCATACAGATAGCGGTGTAGATATTTCCATGTTTATAGAGATAGCGGTGTAGATATTTCCTTTGATATACAGATAGCGGTGTAGATATTTCCATGTTTATACAGATGGCGGTGTAGATATTTCCATGTTTATATAGATAGCGGTGTAGATATTTCCATGTTTATACAGAAAGCGGTGTAGATATTTCCATGTTCATACAGATAGCGGTGTAGATATTTCCATGTTCATACAGACAGCGGTGTAGATATTTCCATGTTTATACAGAAAGCGGTGTAGATATTTCCATGTTTACACAGATAGCGGTGTAGATATTTCCATGTTTATGCAGATGGCGGTGTAGATATTTACATGTTTATAAAGTTGGCGGTCTAGATATTTCGATGTTTATAGAGATAGTGGTGTAGTTATTTCCAAGTGTATAGAGACTGCGGTGTAGATATTTCCATGTTTATACAGATAGCGGTGTAGATATTTCCATATTTATAGAGATAGCGGTGTAGTTATTTCCATGTTTATACAGATAGCGGTGAAGATATTTCCATGTTTACACAGATATCCTTGTGGATATTTCCATGTTTATGCAGATAGCGGTGCAGATATTTCCATGTTCATACAGATAGCGGTGTAGATATTTCCATGTTCATACAGATAGCAGTGTAGATATTTCCATGTTCATACAGATAGCGGTGTAGATATATCCATGTTCATACAGATAGCAGTGTATATATTTGCATGTTCATCTAGATAGCGGTTTAGATATTTCCATGTTCATACAGATAGCGGTGTAAATAATTCCACCTTTATAGAGATGGCGGTGTAAATATTTCTATGTTCATACAGATGGCGTTGTAGATATTTACATGTTTATAGAGATGTCAGTCTAGATATTTTCTGGTTTATACAGATAGTGGTGTAGATATTTCCAAGTTTATAGAGATAGCTTTGTAGATATTTCCATGTTTATACAGATAGCGGTGTAGATATTTTCATGTTTATACAGATGGCAGTGTAGATATTTCCATGTTTATATAGTTAGCGGTGTAGATATTTAAATGTTTATACAGATAGCGGTGTAGATATTTCCATACAGATGGCGGTGTAGATATTTCCATGTTCATACAGATGGTGGTGCAGATGTTTCCATGTTCATACAGATGGCGATGTAGATATTTCCAAGCTTATAGAGATAGCGGTGTAGTTATTTCCAACTTTATAGAGATAGCGGTGTAGATATTTCCACGTATATGCAGATAGCTGTGTAGATATTTCAATGTTCATACAGATAGCGGTGTAGATATTTCCATGTTCATACAGATAGCAGTGTAGATATTTCCATGTTCATACAGATAATGGTGTAGATATTTCCAAGTTCATACAGATAGCGGTGTAGATAATTCCACCTTCATAGAGAGGGAGGTGTAGATATTTCTATGTTCATACAGATGGCGGTGTAGATATTTCCATGTTTACAGAGATGGCGGTGTAGATATTTCCATGTTTATACAGATGGCGGTGTAGATATTTCCATGTTTATAGAGATGGCGGTGTAGTTATTTCCATGTTTATGGAGATAGCGGTGTAGATATTTCCATGTATATGCAGATAGCTGTGTAGATGTTTGCATGTTCATACAGAAAGCGGTTTAGATAGTTCCATGTTCATACAGATAGCGGTGTAGATATTTCCATGTTCATACAGATGGTGTGGAAGTTATTTACATGTTCATATAGATGGCGGTGTAGATATTTCCATGCTTATAGAGATGGCGGTGTAGATATTTCCATTTTTATTCAGATGGAGGTGTAGATATTTCCATGTTTATAGAGATGGCGGTGAAGATATTTCCATGTTTATTCAGATGACGGTGTAGATATTTCCTTGTTTATAGAGATGGCGGTGTAGGTATTTCCATGTTTTTACAGAAAGCAGTGTTGATATTTCCATGTTTATACAGATAGCGGTGCAGATATTTCCATCTTAATACAGAAGGCAGTCTAGATATTTCCATGTTCATACAGATGGTGGTGCCCATATTTCCATGTTCATACAGATGGCGATGTAGATATTTCCAAGTTTATAGAGATAGCGGTGTAGTTATTTCCAACTTTATAGAGATAGCGGTGTAGGTATTTCCACATATATGCAGATAGCTGTGTAGATATTTCCAGGGTCATACAGATAGCGGTGTAGATATTTCCATGTTCATACAGATAGTGGTGTAGATAATTCCATGTTCATACAGATAGCGGTGTAGATATTTCCATGTTCATACAGATAGCGCTGTAGATATTTCCATGTTCATACAGATATCGGTGTAGTTAATTCCACCTTCATAGAGAGGGCGGTGTAGATATTTCTATGTTCATACAGATGGCGGTATAGATATTTCCGAGATTTTAGAGATAGTGGTGTAGTTATTTCCATGTTTATACAGATGGAGGTGTAGATATTTCCATGTTTATAGAGATGGCGGTGAACATATTTCCATGTTTATTCAGATGACGGTGTAGATATTTCCATGTTTATAGAGATGGCGATGTAGATTTTTCCATGTTTATACAGAAAGCGGTGTTGATATTTGATGTTTATACAGATAGCGGTGTAGATATTTCCATCTTAATACAGATGGCGGTGTAGATATTTCCATGTTCATACAGATGGTGGTGCAGATATTTCCATGTTCATACAGATGGCGATGTAGATATTTCCAAGTTTATAGAGATAGCGGTGTAGTTATTTCCAACTTTAAAGAGATCGCGGTGTACATATTTCCACGTGTATGCAGATATCTGTGCAGATATTTCCATGTTCATACAGATAGCGGTGTACATATTTCCATGTTCATACAGATAGCGGTGTAGATATTTCCATGTTCATACAGATAGCGTTGTAGATAATTCCACCTTCATACAGATGGCGGTGTTAATATTTCTGTTTTAAGACATGGTCTGGATATTTTCTGTTTCATACAGATAGCGGCGTAGATATTTCCATGTTTATAGAGATAGCGGTGTAGATATTTCCTTTGATATACAGATAGCAGTGTAGATATTTCCATGTTTATACAGATGGCGGTGTAGATATTTCCATGTTTATATAGATAGCGGAGTAGATATTTCCATGTTTATACAGAAAGCGGTGTAGATATTTCCATGTTCATACAGATATCGGTTTAAATAATTCCAACTTTATAGAGATGGCGGTGTAAATATTTCTATGTTCATACAGATGGCGGTGTAGATATTTACATGTTTATAGAGATGTCAGTCTAAATATTTTCTGGTTCATACAGATAGCGGTGTAGATATTTCCAAGTTTATAGAGATAGCGTTGTAGATATTTCCATGTTTATACAGATAGCGGTGAAGATATTTCCATGTTTATACAGATGGCGGTGTATATATTTCCATGTTTATACAGATAGCGGTGTAGATATTTCCATGTTTATACAGAAAGCGGTGTAGATATTTCCATGTTTACACAGATAGCGGTGTAGATATTTCCATGTTTATGCAGATGGCGGTGTAGATATTTACATGTTTATAAAGTTGGCGGTCTAGATATTTCGATGTTTATAGAGATAGTGGTGTAGTTATTTCCAAGTTTATCGGGATGGTGGTGTAGATATTTCCATGTTTATGGAGATGGCGGTGTAGATATTTCCATGTTTATAGAAATGGTGGTGTAGATATTTCCATGTTCATACAGAGGGCAGTGTAGGTATTTCTTTTTTCATACAGATAGCGGTGTAGATATTTCCATGTTCATACAGATAGCGGTGTAGATATTTCCATGTTCATACAGATAGCTCTGTGGATATTTCCATGTTCATACAGATAGCGGTGTGGATATTTCCATGTTCATACAGATAGCAGTTTAGATATTTCCATGTTCATACAGATAGCGGTGTAAATAATTCCACCTTTATAGAGATGGCGGTGTAAATAATTCTATGTTCATACAGATGGCGGTTTAGATATTTACATGTTTATAGAGATGGCAGTCTAGATATTTCCTGGTTTATACAGATAGTGTTTTTAGATATTTCCAAGTTTATAGAGTTAGCGTTGTAGATATTTCCATGTTTATACAGATAGCGGTGTAGATATTTCCATGTTTATACAGATGGCGGTGTAGATATTTCCATGTTCATACAGATAGCTGTGTAAATAATTCCAACTTTTTACAGATGTCGGTGTAAATATTTCTATGTTCATACAGTTGGCGGTGTAGATATTTACATGTTTATAGAGATGTCACTCTAGATATTTTCTGGTTTATGCAGATAGCGGTGTAGATATTTCCAAGTTTATAGAGATAGCGTTGTAGATATTTCCACGTTTATGCAGATAGTGGTGTAGATATTTCCATGTTTATACAGATGGCGGTGTAGATATTTCCATGTTTATACAGATAGCGGTGTAGATATTTCCATGTTTATTCAGATAGCAGTGTAGATATTTCCATGTTTATACAGATAGCAGTGTAGATATTTCCATCTTAATACAGATGGCGGTGTAGATGTTTCCATGTTCATACAGATGGTGGTGCAGATATTTCGATGTTCATACAGATGGCGATGTAGATATTTCCAAGTTTATAGAGATAGCTGTGTAGTTATTTCCAACTTTATAGAGATAGCGGTGTAGATATTTCCACGTATATGCAGATAGCTGTGTAGATATTTCCATGTTCATACAGATAGCTTTGTAGATATTTCCATGTTCGTACAGATAGCGGTGTAGATAATTCCATGTTCATACAGATAGCGGTGTAGATATTTCCAAGTTCATACAGATAGCGGTGTAGATATTTCCATGTTCATACCGATAGCGGTGTAGATAATTCCACCTTCATAGAGAGGGCGGTGTAGATATTTCTATGTTCATACTGATGGTGGAGTAGATATTTACATGTTTATAGAGATGGCGGTCTAGATATTTTCTGTTTTATACAGATAGCGGTGTAGATGTTTCCATGTTTACAGAGATAGCGGTGTAGATATTTCCAATTTTATACAGATAGCATTGTAGATATTTCCATGTTCATACAGATAGCGGTGTAGATCTTTCCACGTTTATAGGGATGGTGGTGTAGATATTTCCATGTTCATACAGATAGCGGTGTAGATCTTTCCACGTTTATAGGGATGGTGGTGTAGATATTTCCATGTTCATACAGATGGCGGTGTAGATATTTCCATGTTTATAGAGATGGCGGTGTAGATATTTCCATGTTTGTACGGATGGCGGTGAAGATATTTCCATGTTTATAGAGATGGCGGTGTAGTTATTCCATGTTTATGGAAATAGCGGTGTAGATATTTAAATGTATATGCAGATAGCTGTGTAGATGTTTCCATGTCCATACAGATAGCGGTGTAGATATTTCCATGTTCATTCAGATGGCGGTGACGTTATTTACATGTTCATACAGATGGCGGTGTACATATTTCCATGTTTATAGAGATGGCGGTTTAGATATTTATATGTTTATACAGATGGAGATGTAGATATTTCCATGTTTATAGAGATGGCGGTGAAGATATTTCCATGTTTATTCAGATGACGGTGTAGATATTTCCATGTTTATAGAGATAGCGGTGTAGATATTTCCTTTGATATACAGATAGCAGTGTAGATATTTCCATGTTTCTACAGATACTGGTGTAGATATTTCCATGTTTATAGAGATAGCGGTGTAGTTATTTCCATCTTTATTCAGATAGCGGTGAACTATTTCCATGTTTACACAGATAGCCGCGTGGATATTTCCATGTTTATACAGATAGCGGTGTAGATATTTCCAAGTTTATGCAGATAGCAGTGCAGATATTTCCATGTTTATACAGTTAGCGGTGTAGATAATTCCAAATTTATACAGATAGCGTTCTAGATATTTCCATGTTTATACAGATAGCGGTGTAGATATTTCCATCTTAATACCGATGGCGGTGTAGATATTTCCATGTTCATACAGCTGGCGGTGTAGATATTTCCAAATTTATACAGATAGCGTTCTAGATATTTCCATGTTTATACAGATAGCGGTGTAGATATTTCCATCTTAATACCGATGGCGGTGTAGATATTTCCATGTTAATACAGATGGTGGTGCAGATATTTCCATGTTCATACAGATGGCGATGTAGATATGTCCAAGTTTATAGACAGAGCTGTTTAGTTATTTCCAACTTTGTAGAGATAGCGGTGTAGATATTTCCACGTATATGCAGATAGCTGTGTAGATATTTCCATGTTCATACAGATAGTGGTGTAGATATTTCCATGTTCATACAGATAGCGGTGTAGATAATTCCATGTTCATACAGATAACGGTGTAGATATTTCCATGTTCATATAGATAGCGGTGTAGATATTTCCATGTTCATACAGATAGCGGTGTAGAAAATTCCACCTTCATAGAGAGGGCGGTGTAGATATTTCTATGTTCATACAGATGGCGGTGAAGATATTTCCACGTTTATACAGATGGCGGTGTAGATATTTCCAAGTTTATAGAGATGGCGGTGTAGATATTTCCATGTTCATACAGATAGCAGTGTAGATATTTCCATGTTCATACAGATAGCGGTGTAGATATATCCATGTTCATACAGATAGCAGTGTAGATATTTCCATGTTCATCTAGATAGCGGTTTAGATATTTCCATGTTCATACAGATAGCGGTTTAAATATTTCCACCTTTATAGAGATGGCGGTGTAAATATTTCTATGTTCATACAGATGGCGTTGTAGATATTTACATGTTTATAGAGATGTCAGTCTAGATATTTTCTGGTTTATACAGATAGTGGTGTAGATATTTCCAAGTTTATAGAGATAGCTTTGTAGATATTTCAATGTTCATACAGATAGCGGTGTAGATATTTTCATGTTTATACAGATGGCAGTGTAGATATTTCCATGTTTATATAGATAGCGGTGTAGATATTTAAATGTTTATACAGATAGCGGTGTAGATATTTCCATACAGATGGCGGTGTAGATATTTCCATGTTCATACAGATGGTGGTGCAGATGTTTCCATGTTCATACAGATGGCAATGTAGGTATTTCCAAGCTTATAGAGATAGCGGTGTAGTTATTTCCAACTTTATAGAGATAGCGGTGTAGAAATTTCCACGTATATGCAGATAGCTGTGTAGATATTTCCATGTTCATACAGATAGCAGTGTAGATATTTCCATGTTCATACAGATAGCGGTGTAGATATTTCCATGTTCATACAAATAATGGTGTAGATATTTCCAAGTTCATACAGAGAGCGGTGTAGATAATTCCACCTTCATAGAGAGGGCGGTGTAGATATTTCTATGTTCATACAGATTGCGGTGTAGATATTTCCATGTTTACAGAGATGGCGGTGTAGATATTTCCATGTTTATACAGATGGCGTTGTAGATATTTCCATGTTTATAGAGATGGCGGTGTAGTTATTTCCATGTTTATGGAGATAGCGGTGTAGATATTTCCATGTATATGCAGATAGCTGTGTAGATGTTTGTATGTTCATACAGATAGCGGTGTAGATAGTTCCATGTTCATACAGATAGCGGTGTAGATATTTCCATGTTCATACAGATGGCGGGGAAGTTATTTACATGTTCATAAAGATGGCTGTGTAGATATTTCCATGCTTAAAGAGATGGCGGTGTAGATATTTCCATTTTTATTCAGATGGAGGTGTAGATATTTCCATGTTTATAGAGATGGCGGTGAAGATATTTCCATGTTTATTCAGATGACGGTGTAGATATTTCCTTGTTTATAGAGATGGCGGTGTAGGTATTTCCATGTTTTTACAGAAAGCAGTGTTGATATTTCCATGTTTATACAGATAGCGGTGTAGATATTTCCATCTTAATACAGAAGGCAGTCTAGATATTTCCATGTTCATACAGATGGTGGTGCCCATATTTCCATGTTCATACAGATGGCGATGTAGATATTTCCAAGTTTATAGAGATAGCGGTGTAGTTATTTCCAACTTTATAGAGATAGCGGTGTAGATATTTCCACGTATATGCAGATAGCTGTGTAGATATTTCCAGGGTCATACAGATAGCGGTGTAGATATTTCCATGTTCATACAGATAGTGGTGTAGATAATTCCATGTTCATACAGATAGAGGTGTAGATATTTCCATGTTCATACAGATAGCACTGTAGATATTTCCGTGTTCATACAGATATCGGTGTAGTTAATTCCACCTTCATAGAGAGGGCGGTGTAGATATTTCTATGTTCATACAGATGGCGGTGTAGTTATTTACATGTTTATAGAGATGGCGGTCTGGATATTTTCTGTTTTATACAGATAGCGGTGAAGGTATTTCCATGTTTATAGAGATAGGGGTGTAGGTATTTCCAATTTTATTCAGATAGCATTGTAGATATTTCCATGTTCATACAGATAGAGGTGTAGATATTTCCACGTATATAGGGATGGTGGTGTAGATATTTACATGTTCATACAGATGGCGGTGTAGATATTTCCATGTTCATACACATAGCGGTGTAAATAATTCCACTTATATAGAGATGGCGGTGTAAATATTTCTATGTTCATACAGATGGCGGTGTAGATATTTACATGTTTATAGATATGTCAGTCTAGATATTTTCTGGTTTATACAGATAGCAGTGTGGATATTTCCAAGTTTATAGAGATAGCGTTGTAGATATTTCCATGTTTATACAGATGGCGGTGTAGATATTTCCATGTTTATACAGATAGCGGTGTAGATATTTCCATGTTTATACAGAAAGTGGTGTAGATATTTCCATGTTTACACATAGCGGTGTAGATATTTCCATGTTTATGCAGATGGCAGTGTAGATATTTACATGTTTATAGAGTTCGCGGTCTAGATATTTTGATGTTTAGAGTGATAGTGGTGTAGTTATTTCCAAGTTTATAGAGACTGCGGTGTAGATATTTCCATGTTTATACAGATAGCGGTGTAGATATTTCCATGTTTATAGAGATAGCGGTGTAGTTATTTCCATCTTTATTCAGATAGCGGTGAAGATATTTCCATGTTTACACAGATAGCCGTGTGGATATTTCCATGTTTATACAGATAGCGGTGTAGATATTTCCAAGTTTATGCAGATAGCGGTGCAGATATTTCCATGTTTATACAGTTAGCGGTGTAGATATTTCCGTGTTCATACAGATAGCGGTGTAGATTTTTCCATGTTCATACAGATAGTGGTGTAGATATTTCCATGTTCATACATATAGCGGTGTAGATATTTCCATTTTCATACAGATAGCGGTGTAGATATTTCCATGTTCATACAGATAGCGGTGTAGATATTTACATGTTAATACAGTTAGCGGTGTAGATATTTCCATGTTCATACAGATAGCAGTGTAGATACTTCCATGTTCATACAGATAGCGGTGTAAATATTTCCACATTTATAGAGATGGCGGTGTAAATATTTCTATGTTCATACAGATGGGGGTGTAGGTATTTACATGTTTATAGAGATGGCAGTCTTGATATTTCCTGGTATATACAGATAGCGGTGTAGATATTTCCAAGTTTATAGAGGTAGCATTGTAGATATTTCCATGTTTATACAGATAGCAGTGTAGATATTTCATTGTTTATACAGATGGCGGTGTAGATATTTCCATGTTTATACAGATAGCGGCGCAGATATTTCCATGTTTATACAGATAGCGGTGTAGATATTTCCATCTTAATGCAGATGGCGGTGTAGGTATTTCCATGTTCATACAGATGGAGGTGCAGATATTTCCATGTTCATACAGATGGCGATGTAGATATTTCCAAGTTTATAGAGATGGTGGTGTAGATATTTCCATGTTCATACAGATGGCAGTGTAGATATTTCCATGTTTATAGAGATGGAGGTGTAGATATTTCCATGTTCATACAGATAGCGGTGTAGATATTTCCATGTTCATACAGATAGCGGTGTAGATTATTCCATGTTCATAGAGATAGCGGTGTAGATAATTCCACCTTCATAGAGAGGGCGGTGTAGATATTTCTATGTTCATAGAGATGGCGGTGTAGATATTTACATGTTTATAGAGATGGCGGTCTGGATATTTTCTGTTTTATATAGATGGCGGTGTAGATACTTCCATGTTTAAGGAGATAGCGGTGTAGATATTTCCAATTTTATACTGATTGCATTGTAGATATTTCCATGTTCATACAGATAGCGGTGTAGATATTTCCACGTTTATAGGTATGATGGTGTAGATGTTTCCATGTTCATACAGATGGCGGTGTAGATATTTCCAAGTTCATACAGATAGCGGTGTAAATAATTCCACCTTTATAGAGATGGCCGTGTAAATATTTCTATGTTCATACAGATGGCGGTGTAGATATTTACATGTTTATAGAGATGTCAGACTAGATATTTTCTGGTTTATACAGATAGCGGTGTAGATATTTCCAGGTTTATAGAGATAGCGTAGTAGATATTTCCATGTTTATACAGACCGCGGTGTAGATATTTCCAAGTTTATACAGATAGCGGTGTAGATATTTCCATGTTTATAGAGATAGCGGTGTAGATATTTTCTTCATAATACAGATGACGCTGTAGATATTTCCATGTTCATACAGATGGTGGTGCAGATATTTCCATTTTCATACAGATGGCGATGTAGATATTTCCAAGCTTATAGAGATAGCGGTGTAGTTATTTCCAACTTTATATAGATAGCGGTGTAGATATTTCCACGTATATGCAGATAGCTGTGTAGATATTTCCATGTTCATACAGATAGTGGTGTAGATATTTAAATGTTCATACAGATAGCGTTGTAGATATTTCCATGTTCATACAGATAGCGGTGTAGATAATTCCAACTTCATAGAGAGGGCGGTTTAGATATTTCCATGTTCATTCAGATGGCGGTGTAGATATTTACATGTTTATAGAGATGGCGGTCTAGATATTTTCTGTTTTATACAGATAGCGGTGTAGATATTTCCATGCCTATAGAGATAGCGGTGTAGATTTTTCCAATTT
Organism: Gorilla gorilla gorilla; assembly: GCF_029281585.2. Classification (NCBI taxonomy): domain Eukaryota; kingdom Metazoa; phylum Chordata; class Mammalia; order Primates; family Hominidae; genus Gorilla; species Gorilla gorilla. The sequence goes on along the minus strand of NC_073234.2, from coordinate 15,389,350 downwards.
TATACAGATAGCATTGTAGATATTTCCATGTTCATACAGATAGCGGTGTAGATATTTCCACGTTTATAGGGATGGCGGTGTATTTTCATGTTCATACAGATGGCGTTGTAGATATTTACATGTTTATAGAGATGGAGGTGTAGATATTTCCATGTTTATAGAGATGGCACTGTAGATATTTCCATGTTTATAGAGATGGCGGTGCAGATATTTCCATGTTCATACACATAGCGGTGTAGATATTTCCATGTTCATACAGATAGCGGTGTAGATATTTCCATGTTCATACAGATAGCGGAGTGGATATTTCTATGTTCCCTCAGATAGCGGTGTAGATATTTCCATGTTCATACACATAGCTGTGTAGATATTTCCATGTTCATACAGATAGCGGTGTAGATATTTCCATGTTCATGCAGATAGCGGTTTAGATATTTCCATGTTCATACAGGTAGTGGTGTAAATAATTCCACCTTTATAGAGATGGCGGTGTAAATATTTCTATGTTCATACTGATGGCGGTGTAGATATTTACATGTTTATAGAGATGGCAGTCTAGATATTTCCTGGTTTATACAGATAGCGGTGTAGATATTTCCAAGTTTATAGAGATAGCCTTGTAGATATTTCCATGTTTATACAGATAGCGGTGTAGATATTTCCATGTTCATACAGATAGCGGTGTAGATATTTCCATGTTCATTCGGATAGCGGTGTAGATATTTCCATGTTCATACAGATAGCGGAGTAGGTATTTCCATGTTCATACATATAGCGGTGTAGATATTTCCATGTTCAGACAGATAGAGGTGTAGATATTTCCATGTTCATACAGATAGCGGTGAAGGTATTTCCATGTTTATACAGATAGCGGTGTAGATATTTCCATCTTAATACAGATGGCGGTGTAGATATTTCCAAGTTTTACAGATGGTGGTGCAGATATTTCCATGTTCATACAGATGGCGATGTAGATATTTTCAAGTTTAAAGAGATAGCAGTGTAGTTATTTCCAACGTTATAGAGATAGCGGAGTACATATTTCCACGTATATGCAGATAGCTGTGTAGATATTTCCATGTTCATAAAGATAGCTTTGTAGATATTTCCATGTTCGTACAGATAGCGGTGTAGATAATTCCATGTTCATACAGATAGCGGTGTAGATATTCCCATGTTCATACAGATAGCGGTGTAGATATTTCCATGTTCATACAGATAGTGGTGTAGATAATTCCACCTTCATAGAGAGGGCGGTGTAGATATTTCTATGTTCATTCAGATGGTGGTGTAGATATTTACATGTTTATAGAGATGGCGGTCTAGATATTTTCTGTTTTATACAGATAGCGGTGTAGATATTTCCATGTTTATACAGATAGCGGTGTAGATATTTCCAATTTTATAAAGATAGCACTGTAGATATTTCCATGTTCATACAGATAGCGGTGTAGATATTTCCACGTTTATAGGGATGGTGGTGTAGATATTTCCATGTTCATACAGATGGCGGTGTAGGTATTTCCATGTTTATAGAGATGGAGGTGTACATATTTCCACGTTTATAGAGATGGCGGTGTAGATATTTCCATGTTTATAGAGATGGCGGTGTAGATATTTCCATGTTCATACAGATAGCAGTGTAGATATTTCCATGTTCATACAGATAGCGTTGTAGATATTTCCATGTTCATACAGATAGCGGTGTAGATATTTCCATCTTAATACAGATGGCGGTGTAAATATTTCCATGTTCATACAGATGGTGGTGCAGATATTTCCCTGTTCATACAGATGGCGATGTAGATATTTCCAAGCTTATAGAGATAGCAATCTGATCATTTCCAACTTTATAGAGATAGCGGTGTAGATATTTCCAAGTTCATACAGATAGCGGTGTAGATAATTCCACCTTCATAGAGAGGGCGGTGTAGATATTTCTATGTTCATACAGATGGCGGTGTAGATATTTCCATGTTTATAGAGATGGCGGTGTAGATATTTCCATGTTTATACCGATGGCGGTGTAGATATTTCCATGTTTATACCGATAGCGGTGTAGATAATTCCATGTTCATACAGATGGCGGTGTAGATATTCCCATGTTCATACAGATAGCGGTGTAGATATTTCCATGTTCATACATATAGCGGTGTAGATATTTCCATTTTCATACAGATAGCGGTGTAGATATTTCCATGTTCATACAGATAGCGGTGTAGATATTTCCATGTTAATATAGTTAGCGGTGTAGATATTTCCATGTTCATACAGATAGCAGTGTAGATACTTCCATGTTCATACAGATAGCGGTGTAAATAATTCCACATTTATAGAGATGGCGGTGTAAATATTTCTATGTTCATACAGATGGGGGTGTAGGTATTTACATGTTTATAGAGATGGCAGTCTTGATATTTCCTGGTATATACAGATAGCGGTGTAGATATTTCCAAGTTTATAGAGGTAGCATTGTAGATATTTCCATGTTTATACAGATAGCGGTGTAGATATTTCATTGTTTATACAGATGGCGGTGTAGATATTTCCATGTTTATACAGATAGCGGCGCAGATATTTCCATGTTTATACAGATAGCGGTGTAGATATTTCCATCTTAATGCAGATGGCGGTGTAGGTATTTCCATGTTCATACAGATGGAGGTGCAGATATTTCCATGTTCATACAGATGGTGATGTAGATATTTCCAAGTTTATAGAGATGGTGGTGTAGATATTTCCATGTTCATACAGATAGCGGTGTAGATATTTCCATGTTCATACAGATAGCGGTGTAGATAATTCCATGTTCATAGAGATAGCGGTGTAGATAATTCCACCTTCATAGAGAGCTCAGTGTAGGTATTTCTATGTTCATACAGATGGCGGTGTAGATATTTACATGTTTATAGACATGGCGGTCTGGATATGTTCTGTTTTATATAGATGGCGGTGTAGATATTTCCATGTTTATGGAGATAGCGGTGTAGATATTTCCAATTTTATACTGATAGCATTGTAGATATTTCCATGTTCATACAGATAGCGGTGTAGATATTTCCACGTTTATAGGTATGGTGGTGTAGATATTTCCATGTTCATACAGATGGCGGTGTAGATATTTCCATGTTCATACAGATAGCGGTGTAAATAATTCCACCTTTATAGAGATGGCCGTTTAAATATTTCTATGTTCATACAGATGGCGGTGTAGATATTTACATGTTTATAGAGATGTCAGACTAGATATTTTCTGGTTTATACAGATAGCGGTGTAGATATTTCCAGGTTTATAGAGATAGCGTAGTAGATATTTCCATGTTTATACAGATCGCGGTGTAGATATTTCCAAGTTTATACAGATGGCGGTGCAGATATATCCATGTTTAAACAGATAGCTGTGTAGATATTTCCAAGTTTATAGAGATAGCGGTGTAGATATTTTCTTCTTAATACAGATGACGGTGTAGATATTTATATGTTCATACAGATGGTGGTGCAGATATTTCCATGTTCATACAGATGGCGATGTTGATATTTCCAAGCTTATAGAGATAGCGGTGTAGTTATTTCCAACTTTATATAGATAGCGGTGTAGATATTTCCACATATATGCAGATAGCTGTGTAGGTATTTCCATGTTCATACAGATAGTGGTGTAGATATTTAAATGTTCATACAGATAGCGGTGTAGATATTTCCATGTTCATACAGATAGCGGTGTAGATAATTCCAACTTCATAGAGAGGGTGGTGTAGATATTTCCATGTTCATACAGATGGCGGTGTAGATATTTACATGTTTATAGAGATGGCGGTCTAGATATTTTCTGTTTTATACAGATAGCGGTGTAGATATTTCCATGCCTATAGAGATAGCGGTGTAGATTTTTCCAATTTTATACAGATAGCATTGTAGATATTTCCATGTTCATACAGATAGCGGTGTAGATATTTCCACGTTTATAGGGATGGTGGTGTAGCTATTTTCATGTTCATACAGATGGCGGTGTAGATATTTACATGTTTATAGAGATGGAGGTGTAGATATTTCCATGTTTATAGAGATGGCACTGTAGATATTTCCATGTTTATACAGATGGCGGTGTAGATATTTCCATGTTCATACAAATAGCGGTGTAGATATTTCCATGTTCATACAGATAGCGGTGTAGATATTTCCATGTTCATACAGATAGCGGTGTGGATATTTCTATGTTCCCTCAGATAGCGGTGTAGATATTTCCATGTTCATACACATAGCTGTGTAGATATTTCCATGTTCATACAGATAGCGGTGTAGATATTTCCATGTTCATACAGGTAGCGGTGTAAATAATTCCACCTTTATAGAGATGGCGGTGTAAATATTTCTATGTTCATACAGATGGCGGTGTAGATATTTACATGTTTATAGAGATGGCAGTCTAGATATTTCCTGGTTTATACAGATAGCGGTGTAGATATTTCCATGTTCATACAGATAGCGGTGTAGATATTTCCATGTTTATACAGATAGCTGTGTAGATATTTCCATCATAATACAGATGGCGGTGTAGATATTTCCAAGTTTTACAGATGGTGGTGAAGATATTTCCATGTTCATACAGATGGCGATGTAGATATTTCCAAGTTTAAAGAGATAGCAGTGTAGTTATTTCCAACGTTATAGAGATAGCGGAGTACTTATTTCCACGTATATGCAGATAGCTGTGTAGATATTTCCATGTTCATAAAGATAGCTTTGTAGATATTTCCATGTTCGTACAGATAGCGGTGTAGATAATTCCATGTTCATACAGATAGCGGTGTAGATATTCCCATGTTCATACAGATAGCGGTGTAGTTATTTCCATGTTTATGGAGATAGCGGTGTAGATATTTCCATGTATATGCAGATAGCTGTGCAGATGTTTCCATGTACATACAGATAGCGGTGTAGATAGTTCCATGTTCATACAGATAGCGGTGTAGATATTTCCATGTTCATACAGATGGCGGTGAAGTTATTTACATGTTCATACAGATGGCGGTGTAGATATATCCATGTTTATAGAGATGGCGGTTTAGATATTTCCATATTTATACAGATGGAGGTGTAGATATTTCCATGTTTATAGAGATGGCGGTGAAGATATTTCCATGTTTATTCAGATGACGGTGTAGATATTTCCATGTTTATAGAGATGGCGGTTTAGATATTTCCATGTTTATACAGAAAGCGGTGTTGAGATTTCCATGTTTATACAGATAGCGGTGTAGATATTTCCATCTTAATACAGATGGCGGTGTAGATATTTCCATGTTCATACAGATGGTGGTGCAGATATTTACATGTTCATACAGATAGCGGTGTAAATAATTCCACCTTTATAGAGATGGCAGTGTAAATATTTCTATGTTCATACAGATGGCGATGTAGATATTTACAAGTTTATAGAGAGAGCGGTGTAGTTATTTCCTACTTTATAGAGATAGCGTTGTAAATATTTCCACGTATATGCAGATAGCGGTGTAGATATTTCCATGGTCATACAGATAGCGGTGAAGATATTTCCATGTTCATTCAGATAGTGATGTAGATAATTTCATGTTCATACAGATAGCAGTGTAGATATTTCCATGTTCATACAGATTGCGGTGTAGATGTTTCCATGTTCATACAGATAGCGGTGTAGATATTTCCATGTTCATATAGATAGCGGTGTAGATAATTCCACTTTCATAGAAAGGGCGGTGTAGTTATTTCTATGTTCATACAGATGGCGGTGTAGATATTTCCATGCTTATAGAGATGGCGGTGTAGATATTTCCATTTTTATTCAGATGGAGGTGTAGATATTTCCATGTTTATAGAGATGGCGGTGAAGATATTTCCATGTTTATTCAGATGACGGTGTAGATATTTCCTTGTTTATAGAGATGGCGGTGTAGGTATTTCCATGTTTTTACAGAAAGCAGTGTTGATATTTTCGTGTTTATACAGATAGCGGTGTAGATATTTCCATCTTAATACAGAAGGCAGTCTAGATATTTCCATGTTCATACAGATGGTGGTGCCCATATTTCCATGTTCATACAGATGGCGATTTAGATATTTCCAAGTTTATAGAGATAGCGGTGTAGTTATTTCCAACTTTATAGAGATAGCGGTGTAGGTATTTCCACGTATATGCAGATAGCTGTGTAGATATTTCCAGGGTCATACAGATAGCGGTGTAGATATTTCCATGTTCATACAGATAGTGGTGTAGATAATTCCATGTTCATACAGATAGCGGTGTAGATATTTCCATGTTCATACAGATAGCGCTGTAGATATTTCCATGTTCATACAGATATCGGTGTAGTTAATTCCACCTTCATAGAGAGGGTGGTGTAGATATTTCTATGTTCATACAGATGGCGGTGTAGTTATTTACATGTTTATAGAGATGGCGGTCTGGATATTTTCTGTTTTATACAGATAGCGGTGAAGGTATTTCCATGTTTATAGAGATAGGGGTGTAGATATTTCCAATTTTATACAGATAGCATTGTAGATATTTCCATGTTCATACAGATAGCGGTGTAGATATTTCCACGTATATAGGGATGGTGGTGTAGATATTTCCATGTTCATACAGATGGCGGTGTAGATATTTCCATGTTCATACAGATAGCGGTGTAAATAATTCCACTTTTATAGAGATGGCGGTGTAAATATTTCTATGTTCATACAGATGGCGGTGTAGATATTTACATGTTTATAGATATGTCAGTCTAGATATTTTCTGGTTTATACAGATAGCAGTGTGGATATTTCCAAGTTTATAGAGATAGCGTTGTAGATATTTCCACGTTTATAGAGATGGCGGTGTAGATATTTCCATGTTTATACAGATAGCGGTGTAGATATTTCCATGTTTATACAGGAAGTGGTGTAGATATTTCCATGTTTACACATAGCGGTGTAGATATTTCCATGTTTATGCAGATGGCAGTGTAGATATTTACATGTTTATAGAGTTCGCGGTCTAGATATTTCGATGTTTATAGTGATAGTGGTGTAGTTATTTCCAAGTTTATAGAGACTGGGGTGTAGATATTTCCATGTTTCTACAGATACTGGTGTAGATATTTCCATGTTTATAGAGATAGCTGTGTAGTTATTTCCATCTTTATTCAGATAGCGGTGAACTATTTCCATGTTTACACAGATAGCCGCGTGGATATTTCCATGTTTATACAGATAGCGGTGTAGATATTTCCAAGTTTATGCAGATAGCAGTGCAGATATTTCCATGTTTATACAGTTAGCGGTGTAGATAATTCCAAATTTATACAGATAGCGTTCTAGATATTTCCATGTTTATACAGATAGCGGTGTAGATATTTCCATCTTAATACCGATGGCGGTGTAGATATTTCCATGTTCATACAGCTGGCGGTGTAGATATTTCCAAATTTATACAGATAGCGTTCTAGATATTTCCATGTTTATACAGATAGCGGTGTAGATATTTCCATCTTAATACCGATGGCGGTGTAGATATTTCCATGTTAATACAGATGGTGGTGCAGATATTTCCATGTTCATACAGATGGCGATGTAGATATGTCCAAGTTTATAGACAGAGCTGTTTAGTTATTTCCAACTTTGTAGAGATAGCGGTGTAGATATTTCCACGTATATGCAGATAGCTGTGTAGATATTTCCATGTTCATACAGATAGTGGTGTAGATATTTCCATGTTCATACAGATAGCGGTGTAGATAATTCCATGTTCATACAGATAACGGTGTAGATATTTCCATGTTCATATAGATAGCGGTGTAGATATTTCCATGTTCATACAGATAGCGGTGTAGAAAATTCCACCTTCATAGAGAGGGCGGTGTAGATATTTCTATGTTCATACAGATGGCGGTGAAGATATTTCCACGTTTATACAGATGGCGGTGTAGATATTTCCAAGTTTATAGAGATGGCGGTGTAGATATTTCCATGTTCATACAGATAGCAGTGTAGATATTTCCATGTTCATACAGATAGCGGTGTAGATATATCCATGTTCATACAGATAGCAGTGTAGATATTTCCATGTTCATCTAGATAGCGGTTTAGATATTTCCATGTTCATACAGATAGCGGTTTAAATATTTCCACCTTTATAGAGATGGCGGTGTAAATATTTCTATGTTCATACAGATGGCGTTGTAGATATTTACATGTTTATAGAGATGTCAGTCTAGATATTTTCTGGTTTATACAGATAGTGGTGTAGATATTTCCAAGTTTATAGAGATAGCTTTGTAGATATTTCCACGTTTATACAGATAGCGGTGTAGATATTTTCATGTTTATACAGATGGCAGTGTAGATATTTCCATGTTTATATAGATAGCGGTGTAGATATTTAAATGTTTATACAGATAGCGGTGTAGATATTTCCATACAGATGGCGGTGTAGATATTTCCATGTTCATACAGATGGTGGTGCAGATGTTTCCATGTTCATACAGATGGCAATGTAGGTATTTCCAAGCTTATAGAGATAGCGGTGTAGTTATTTCCAACTTTATAGAGATAGCGGTGTAGATATTTCCACGTATATGCAGATAGCTGTGTAGATATTTCCATGTTCATACAGATAGCGGTGTAGATATTTCCATGTTCATACAGATAGCGGTGTAGATATTTCCATGTTCATACAAATAATGGTGTAGATATTTCCAAGTTCATACAGAGAGCGGTGTAGATAATTCCACCTTCATAGAGAGGGCGGTGTAGATATTTCTATGTTCATACAGATTGCGGTGTAGATATTTCCATGTTTACAGAGATGGCGGTGTAGATATTTCCATGTTTATACAGATGGCGTTGTAGATATTTCCATGTTTATAGAGATGGCGGTGTAGTTATTTCCATGTTTATGGAGATAGCGGTGTAGATATTTCCATGTATATGCAGATAGCTGTGTAGATGTTTGCATGTTCATACAGATTGCGGTGTAGATAGTTCCATGTTCATACAGATAGCGGTGTAGATATTTCCATGTTCATACAGATGGCGGGGAAGTTATTTACATGTTCATAAAGATGGCTGTGTAGATATTTCCATGCTTAAAGAGATGGCGGTGTAGATATTTCCATTTTTATTCAGATGGAGGTGTAGATATTTCCATGTTTATAGAGATGGCGGTGAAGATATTTCCATGTTTATTCAGATGACGGTGTAGATATTTCCTTGTTTATAGAGATGGCGGTGTAGGTATTTCCATGTTTTTACAGAAAGCAGTGTGGATATTTCCATGTTTATACAGATAGCGGTGTAGATATTTCCATCTTAATACAGAAGGCAGTCTAGATATTTCCATGTTCATACAGATGGTGGTGCCCATATTTCCATGTTCATACAGATGGCGATGTAGATATTTCCAAGTTTATAGAGATAGCGGTGTAGTTATTTCCAACTTTATAGAGATAGCGGTGTAGATATTTCCACGTATATGCAGATAGCTGTGTAGATATTTCCATGTTCATACAGATAGTGGTGTAGATAATTCCATGTTCATACAGATAGAGGTGTAGATATTTCCATGTTCATACAGATAGCGGTGTAGATATTTCCATGTTCATACAGATAGTGGTGTAGATAATTCCATGTTCATACAGATAGAGGTGTAGATATTTCCATGTTCATACAGATAGCACTGTAGATATTTCCGTGTTCATACAGATATCGGTGTAGTTAATTCCACCTTCATAGAGAGGGCGGTGTAGATATTTCTATGTTCATACAGATGGCGGTGTAGTTATTTACATGTTTATAGAGATGGCGGTCTGGATATTTTCTGTTTTATACAGATAGCGGTGAAGGTATTTCCATGTTTATAGAGATAGGGGTGTAGATATTTCCAATTTTATTCAGATAGCATTGTAGATATTTCCATGTTCATACAGATAGAGGTGTAGATATTTCCACGTATATAGGGATGGTGGTGTAGATATTTACATGTTCATACAGATGGCGGTGTAGATATTTCCATGTTCATACAGAAAGCGGTGTAAATAATTCCACTTATATAGAGATGGCGGTGTAAATATTTCTATGTTCATACAGATGGCGGTGTAGATATTTACATGTTTATAGATATGTCAGTCTAGATATTTTCTGGTTTATACAGATAGCAGTGTGGATATTTCCAAGTTTATAGAGATAGCGTTGTAGATATTTCCATGTTTATACAGATGGCGGTGTAGATATTTCCATGTTTATACAGATAGCGGTGTAGATATTTCCATGTTTATACAGAAAGTGGTGTAGATATTTCCATGTTTACACATAGCGGTGTAGATATTTCCATGTTTATGCAGATGGCAGTGTAGATATTTACATGTTTATAGAGTTCGCGGTCTAGATATTTTGATGTTTAGAGTGATAGTGGTGTAGTTATTTCCAAGTTTATAGAGACTGCGGTGTAGATATTTCCATGTTTATACAGATAGCGGTGTAGATATTTCCATGTTTATAGAGATAGCGGTGTAGTTATTTCCATCTTTATTCAGATAGCGGTGAAGATATTTCCATGTTTACACAGATAGCCGTGTGGATATTTCCATGTTTATACAGATAGCGGTGTAGATATTTCCAAGTTTATGCAGATAGCGGTGCAGATATTTCCATGTTTATACAGTTAGCGGTGTAGATATTTCCGTGTTCATACAGATAGCGGTGTAGATTTTTCCATGTTCATACAGATAGTGGTGTAGATATTTCCATGTTCATACATATAGCGGTGTAGATATTTCCATTTTCATACAGATAGCGGTGTAGATATTTCCATGTTCATACAGATAGCGGTGTAGATATTTACGTGTTAATACAGTTAGCGGTGTAGATATTTCCATGTTCATACAGATAGCAGTGTAGATACTTCCATGTTCATACAGATAGCGGTGTAAATAATTCCACATTTATAGAGATGGCGGTGTAAATATTTCTATGTTCATACAGATGGGGGTGTAGGTATTTACATGTTTATAGAGATGGCAGTCTTGATATTTCCTGGTATATACAGATTGCGGTGTAGATATTTCCAAGTTTATAGAGGTAGCATTGTAGATATTTCCATGTTTATACAGATAGCGGTGTAGATATTTCCATCTTAATACAGATGGCGGTGTAGATATTTCCAAGTTTTACAGATGGTGGTGAAGATATTTCCATGTTCATACAGATGGCGATGTAGATATTTCCAAGTTTAAAGAGATAGCAGTGTAGTTATTTCCAACGTTATAGAGATAGCGGAGTACTTATTTCCACGTATATGCAGATAGCTGTGTAGATATTTCCATGTTCATAAAGATAGCTTTGTAGATATTTCCATGTTCGTACAGATAGTGGTGTAGATAATTCCATGTTCATACAGATAGCGGTGTAGATATTCCCATGTTCATACAGATAGCGGTGTAGTTATTTCCATGTTTATGGAGATAGCGGTGTAGATATTTCCATGTATATGCAGATAGCTGTGCAGATGTTTCCATGTACATACAGATAGCGGTGTAGATAGCTCCATGTTCATACAGATAGCGGTGTAGATATTTCCATGTTCATACAGATGGCGGTGAAGTTATTTACATGTTCATACAGATGGCGGTGTAGATATATCCATGTTTATAGAGATGGCGGTTTAGATATTTCCATATTTATACAGATGGAGGTGTAGATATTTCCATGTTTATAGAGATGGCGGTGAAGATATTTCCATGTTTATTCAGATGACGGTGTAGATATTTCCATGTTTATAGAGATGGCGGTTTAGATATTTCCATGTTTATACAGAAAGCGGTGTTGAGATTTCCATGTTTATACAGATAGCGGTGTAGATATTTCCATCTTAATACAGATGGCGGTGTAGATATTTCCATGTTCATACAGATGGTGGTGCAGATATTTACATGTTCATACAGATAGCGGTGTAAATAATTCCACCTTTATAGAGATGGCAGTGTAAATATTTCTATGTTCAGACAGATGGCGATGTAGATATTTACAAGTTTATAGAGAGAGCGGTGTAGTTATTTCCTACTTTATAGAGATAGCGTTGTAAATATCTCCACGTATATGCAGATAGCGGTGTAGATATTTCCATGGTCATACAGATAGCGGTGAAGATATTTCCATGTTCATTCAGATAGTGATGTAGATAATTTCATGTTCATACAGATAGCAGTGTAGATATTTCCATGTTCATACAGATAGCGGTGTAGATGTTTCCATGTTCATACAGATAGCGGTGTAGATATTTCCATGTTCATATAGATAGCGGTGTAGATAATTCCACTTTCATAGAAAGGGCGGTGTAGTTATTTCTATGTTCATACAGATGGCGGTGTAGATATTTCCATGCTTATAGAGATGGCGGTGTAGATATTTCCATTTTTATTCAGATGGAGGTGTAGATATTTCCATGTTTATAGAGTTGGCGGTGAAGATATTTCCATGTTTATTCAGATGACGGTGTAGATATTTCCTTGTTTATAGAGATGGCGGTGTAGGTATTTCCATGTTTTTACAGAAAGCAGTGTTGATATTTTCATGTTTATACAGATAGCGGTGTAGATATTTCCATCTTAATACAGAAGGCAGTCTAGATATTTCCATGTTCATACAGATGGTGGTGCCCATATTTCCATGTTCATACAGATGGCGATTTAGATATTTCCAAGTTTATAGAGATAGCGGTGTAGTTATTTCCAACTTTATAGAGATAGCGGTGTAGGTATTTCCACGTATATGCAGATAGCTGTGTAGATATTTCCAGGGTCATACAGATAGCGGTGTAGATATTTCCATGTTCATACAGATAGTGGTGTAGATAATTCCATGTTCATACAGATAGCGGTGTAGATATTTCCATGTTCATACAGATAGCGCTGTAGATATTTCCATGTTCATACAGATATCGGTGTAGTTAATTCCACCTTCATAGAGAGGGCGGTGTAGATATTTCTATGTTCATACAGATGGCGGTGTAGTTATTTACATGTTTATAGAGATGGCGGTCTGGATATTTTCTGTTTTATACAGATAGCGGTGAAGGTATTTCCATGTTTATAGAGATAGGGGTGTAGATATTTCCAATTTTATACAGATAGCATTGTAGATATTTCCATGTTCATACAGATAGCGGTGTAGATATTTCCACGTATATAGGGATGGTGGTGTAGATATTTCCATGTTCATACAGATGGCGGTGTAGATATTTCCATGTTCATACAGATAGCGGTGTAAATAATTCCACTTTTATAGAGATGGCGGTGTAAATATTTCTATGTTCATACAGATGGCGGTGTAGATATTTACATGTTTATAGATATGTCAGTCTAGATATTTTCTGGTTTATACAGATAGCAGTGTGGATATTTCCAAGTTTATAGAGATAGCGTTGTAGATATTTCCACGTTTATAGAGATGGAGGTGTAGATATTTCCATGTTTATACAGATAGCGGTGTAGATATTTCCATGTTTATACAGGAAGTGGTGTAGATATTTCCATGTTTACACATAGCGGTGTAGATATTTCCATGTTTATGCAGATGGCAGTGTAGATATTTACATGTTTATAGAGTTCGCGGTCTAGATATTTCGATGTTTATAGTGATAGTGGTGTAGTTATTTCCAAGTTTATAGAGACTGGGGTGTAGATATTTCCATGTTTCTACAGATACTGGTGTAGATATTTCCATGTTTATAGAGATAGCGGTGTAGTTTTTTCCATCTTTATTCAGATAGCGGTGAACTATTTCCATGTTTACACAGATAGCCGCGTGGATATTTCCATGTTTATACAGATAGCGGTGTAGATATTTCCAAGTTTATGCAGATAGCAGTGCAGATATTTCCATGTTTATACAGTTAGCGGTGTAGATAATTCCAAATTTATACAGATAGCGTTCTAGATATTTCCATGTTTATACAGATAGCGGTGTAGATATTTCCATCTTAATACCGATGGCGGTGTAGATATTTCCATGTTCATACAGCTGGCGGTGTAGATATTTCCAAATTTATACAGATAGCGTTCTAGATATTTCCATGTTTATACAGATAGCGGTGTAGATATTTCCATCTTAATACCGATGGCGGTGTAGATATTTCCATGTTCATACAGATGGTGGTGCAGATATTTCCATGTTCATACAGATGGCGATGTAGATATGTCCAAGTTTATAGACAGAGCTGTTTAGTTATTTCCAACTTTGTAGAGATAGCGGTGTAGATATTTCCACGTATATGCAGATAGCTGTGTAGATATTTCCATGTTCATACAGATAGTGGTGTAGATATTTCCATGTTCATACAGATAGCGGTGTAGATAATTCCATGTTCATACAGATAACGGTGTAGATATTTCCATGTTCATATAGATAGCGGTGTAGATATTTCCATGTTCATACAGATAGCGGTGTAGAAAATTCCACCTTCATAGAGAGGGCGGTGTAGATATTTCTATGTTCATACAGATGGCGGTGAAGATATTTCCACGTTTATACAGATGGCGGTGTAGATATTTCCAAGTTTATAGAGATGGCGGTGTAGATATTTCCATGTTCATACAGATAGCAGTGTAGATATTTCCATGTTCATACAGATAGCGGTGTAGATATATCCATGTTCATACAGATAGCAGTGTAGATATTTCCATGTTCATCTAGATAGCGGTTTAGATATTTCCATGTTCATACAGATAGCGGTTTAAATATTTCCACCTTTATAGAGATGGCGGTGTAAATATTTCTATGTTCATACAGATGGCGTTGTAGATATTTACATGTTTATAGAGATGTCAGTCTAGATATTTTCTGGTTTATACAGATAGTGGTGTAGATATTTCCAAGTTTATAGAGATAGCTTTGTAGATATTTCCACGTTTATACAGATAGCGGTGTAGATATTTTCATGTTTATACAGATGGCAGTGTAGATATTTCCATGTTTATATAGATAGCGGTGTAGATATTTAAATGTTTATACAGATAGCGGTGTAGATATTTCCATACAGATGGCGGTGTAGATATTTCCATGTTCATACAGATGGTGGTGCAGATGTTTCCATGTTCATACAGATGGCAATGTAGGTATTTCCAAGCTTATAGAGATAGCGGTGTAGTTATTTCCAACTTTATAGAGATAGCGGTGTAGATATTTCCACGTATATGCAGATAGCTGTGTAGATATTTCCATGTTCATACAGATAGCGGTGTAGATATTTCCATGTTCATACAGATAGCGGTGTAGATATTTCCATGTTCATACAAATAATGGTGTAGATATTTCCAAGTTCATACAGAGAGCGGTGTAGATAATTCCACCTTCATAGAGAGGGCGGTGTAGATATTTCTATGTTCATACAGATTGCGGTGTAGATATTTCCATGTTTACAGAGATGGCGGTGTAGATATTTCCATGTTTATACAGATGGCGTTGTAGATATTTCCATGTTTATAGAGATGGCGGTGTAGTTATTTCCATGTTTATGGAGATAGCGGTGTAGATATTTCCATGTATATGCAGATAGCTGTGTAGATGTTTGCATGTTCATACAGATAGCGGTGTAGATAGTTCCATGTTCATACAGATAGCGGTGTAGATATTTCCATGTTCATACAGATGGCGGGGAAGTTATTTACATGTTCATAAAGATGGCTGTGTAGATATTTCCATGCTTAAAGAGATGGCGGTGTAGATATTTCCATTTTTATTCAGATGGAGGTGTAGATATTTCCATGTTTATAGAGATGGCGGTGAAGATATTTCCATGTTTATTCAGATGACGGTGTAGATATTTCCTTGTTTATAGAGATGGCGGTGTAGGTATTTCCATGTTTTTACAGAAAGCAGTGTTGATATTTCCATGTTTATACAGATAGCGGTGTAGATATTTCCATCTTAATACAGAAGGCAGTCTAGATATTTCCATGTTCATACAGATGGTGGTGCCCATATTTCCATGTTCATACAGATGGCGATGTAGATATTTCCAAGTTTATAGAGATAGCGGTGTAGTTATTTCCAACTTTATAGAGATAGCGGTGTAGATATTTCCACGTATATGCAGATAGCTGTGTAGATATTTCCATGTTCATACAGATAGTGGTGTAGATAATTCCATGTTCATACAGATAGAGGTGTAGATATTTCCATGTTCATACAGATAGCGGTGTAGATATTTCCATGTTCATACAGATAGTGGTGTAGATAATTCCACCTTCATAGAGAGGGCGGTGTAGATATTTCTATGTTCATACAGATGGCGGTGTAGATATTTACATGTTTATAGAGATGGCGGTCTGGATATTTTCTGTTTTATATAGATGGCGGTGTAGATACTTCCATGTTTATGGAGATAGCGGTGTAGATATTTCCAATTTTATACTGATAGCATTGTAGATATTTCCATGTTCATTCAGATAGCGGTGTAGATATTTCCACGTTTATAGGTATGATGGTGTAGATATTTCCATGTTCATACAGATGGCGGTGTAGATATTTCCAAGTTCATACAGATAGCGGTGTAAATAATTCCACCTTTATAGAGATGGCCGTGTAAATATTTCTATGTTCATACAGATGGCGGTGTAGATATTTACATGTTTATAGAGATGTCAGACTAGATATTTTCTGGTTTATACAGATAGCGGTGTAGATATTTCCAGGTTTATAGAGATAGCGTAGTAGATATTTCCATGTTTATACAGATCGCGGTGTAGATATTTCCAAGTTTATACAGATAGCGGTGTAGATATTTCCATGTTTATAGAGATAGCGGTGTAGATATTTTCTTCATAATACAGATGACGCTGTAGATATTTCCATGTTCATACAGATGGTGGTGCAGATATTTCCATTTTCATACAGATGGCGATGTAGATATTTCCAAGCTTATAGAGATAGCGGTGTAGTTATTTCCAACTTTATATAGATAGCGGTGTAGATATTTCCACGTATATGCAGATAGCTGTGTAGATATTTCCATGTTCATACAGATAGTGGTGTAGATATTTAAATGTTCATACAGATAGCGTTGTAGATATTTCCATGTTCATACAGATAGCGGTGTAGATAATTCCAACTTCATAGAGATGGCGGTCTAGATATTTTCTGTTTTATACAGATAGCGGTGTAGATATTTCCATGCCTATAGAGATAGCGGTGTAGATTTTTCCAATTTTATACAGATAGCATTGTAGATATTTCCATGTTCATACAGATAGCGGTGTAGATATTTCCACGTTTATAGGGATGGCGGTGTATTTTCATGTTCATACAGATGGCGTTGTAGATATTTACATGTTTATAGAGATGGAGGTGTAGATATTTCCATGTTTATAGAGATGGCACTGTAGATATTTCCATGTTTATAGAGATGGCTGTTCAGATATTTCCATGTTCATACACATAGCGGTGTAGATATTTCCATGTTCATACAGATAGCGGTGTAGATATTTCCATGTTCATACAGATAGCGGTGTGGATATTTCTATGTTCCCTCAGATAGCGGTGTAGATATTTCCATGTTCATACACATAGCTGTGTAGATATTTCCATGTTCATACAGATAGCGGTGTAGATATTTCCATGTTCATGCAGATAGCGGTTTAGATATTTCCATGTTCATACAGGTAGTGGTGTAAATAATTCCACCTTTATAGAGATGGCGGTGTAAATATTTCTATGTTCATACAGATGGCGGTGTAGATATTTACATGTTTATAGAGATGGCAGTCTAGATATTTCCTGGTTTATACAGATAGCGGTGTAGATATTTCCAAGTTTATAGAGATAGCCTTGTAGATATTTCCATGTTTATACAGATAGCGGTGTAGATATTTCCATGTTCATACAGATAGCGGTGTAGATATTTCCATGTTCATTCGGATAGCGGTGTAGATATTTCCATGTTCATACAGATAGCGGAGTAGGTATTTCCATGTTCATACATATAGCGGTGTAGATATTTCCATGTTCAGACAGATAGCGGTGTAGATATTTCCATGTTCATACAGATAGCGGTGAAGGTATTTCCATGTTTATACAGATAGCGGTGTAGATATTTCCATCTTAATACAGATGGCGGTGTAGATAT
This sequence comes from Gorilla gorilla gorilla, assembly GCF_029281585.2. Classification (NCBI taxonomy): domain Eukaryota; kingdom Metazoa; phylum Chordata; class Mammalia; order Primates; family Hominidae; genus Gorilla; species Gorilla gorilla. Next base: position 15,371,214 of record NC_073234.2, on the reverse strand, counting down.
TTCCAAGTTTTACAGATGGTGGTGCAGATATTTCCATGTTCATAGAGATGGCGATGTAGATATTTTCAAGTTTAAAGAGATAGCAGTGTAGTTATTTCCAACGTTATAGAGATAGCGGAGTACATATTTCCACGTATATGCAGATAGCTGTGTAGATATTTCCATGTTCATTAAGATAGCTTTGTAGATATTTCCATGTTCGTACAGATAGCGGTGTAGATAATTCCATGTTCATACAGATAGCGGTGTAGATATTCCCATGTTCATACAGATAGCGGTGTAGATATTTCCATGTTCATACAGATAGTGGTGTAGATAATTCCACCTTCATAGAGAGGGCGGTGTAGATATTTCTATGTTCATTCAGATGGTGGTGTAGATATTTACATGTTTATAGAGATGGCGGTCTAGATATTTTCTGTTTTATACAGATAGCGGTGTAGATATTTCCATGTTCATACAGATAGCGGTGTAGATATTTCCAATTTTATAAAGATAGCACTGTAGATATTTCCATGTTCATACAGATAGCGGTGTAGATATTTCCACGTTTATAGGGATGGTGGTGTAGATATTTCCATGTTCATACAGATGGCGGTGTAGGTATTTCCATGTTTATAGAGATGGAGGTGTACATATTTCCACGTTTATAGAGATGGCGGTGTAGATATTTCCATGTTTATAGAGATGGCGGTGTAGATATTTCCATGTTCATACAGATAGCAGTGTAGATATTTCCATGTTCATACAGATAGCGTTGTAGATATTTCCATGTTCATACAGATAGCGGTGTAGATATTTCCGTCTTAATACAGATGGCGGTGTAAATATTTCCATGTTCATACAGATGGTGGTGCAGATATTTCCCTGTTCATACAGATGGCGATGTAGATATTTCCAAGCTTATAGAGATAGCGATCTGATCATTTCCAACTTTATAGAGATAGCGGTGTAGATATTTCCAAGTTCATACAGATAGCGGTGTAGATAATTCCACCTTCATAGAGAGGGCGGTGTAGATATTTCTATGTTCATACAGATGGTGGTGTAGATATTTCCATGTTTATAGAGATGGCGGTGTAGATATTTCCATGTTTATACCGATGGCGGTGTAGATATTTCCATGTTTATACCGATAGCGGTGTAGATAATTCCATGTTCATACAGATGGCGGTGTAGATATTCCCATGTTCATACAGATAGCGGTGTAGATATTTCCATGTTCATACATATAGCGGTGTAGATATTTCCATTTTCATACAGATAGCGGTGTAGATATTTCCATGTTCATACAGATAGCGGTGTAGATATTTCCATGTTAATATAGTTAGCGGTGTAGATATTTCCATGTTCATACAGATAGCAGTGTAGATACTTCCATGTTCATACAGATAGCGGTGTAAATAATTCCACATTTATAGAGATGGCGGTGTAAATATTTCTATGTTCATACAGATGGGGGTGTAGGTATTTACATGTTTATAGAGATGGCAGTCTTGATATTTCCTGGTATATACAGATAGCGGTGTAGATATTTCCAAGTTTATAGAGGTAGCATTGTAGATATTTCCATGTTTATACAGATAGCGGTGTAGATAGTTCATTGTTTATACAGATGGCGGTGTAGATATTTCCATGTTTATACAGATAGCGGCGCAGATATTTCCATGTTTATACAGATAGCGGTGTAGATATTTCCATCTTAATGCAGATGGCGGTGTAGGTATTTCCATGTTCATACAGATGGAGGTGCAGATATTTCCATGTTCATACAGATGGTGATGTAGATATTTCCAAGTTTATAGAGATGGTGGTGTAGATATTTCCATGTTCATACAGATAGCGGTGTAGATATTTCCATGTTCATACAGATAGCGGTGTAGATAATTCCATGTTCATAGAGATAGCGGTGTAGATAATTCCACCTTCATAGAGAGGGCAGTGTAGTTATTTCTATGTTCATACAGTTGGCGGTGTAGATATTTACATGTTTATAGACATGGCGGTCTGGATATGTTCTGTTTTATATAGATGGCGGTGTAGATATTTCCATGTTTATGGAGATAGCGGTGTAGATATTTCCAATTTTATACTGATAGCATTGTAGATATTTCCATGTTCATACAGATAGCGGTGTAGATATTTCCACGTTTATAGGTATGGTGGTGTAGATATTTCCATGTTCATACAGATGGCGGTGTAGATATTTCCATGTTCATACAGATAGCGGTGTAAATAATTCCACCTTTATAGAGATGGCCGTTTAAATATTTCTATGTTCATACAGATGGCGGTGTAGATATTTACATGTTTATAGAGATGTCAGACTAGATATTTTCTGGTTTATACAGATAGCGGTGTAGATATTTCCAGGTTTATAGAGATAGCGTAGTAGACATTTCCATGTTTATACAGATCGCGGTGTAGATATTTCCAAGTTTATACAGATGGCGGTGCAGATATATCCATGTTTAAACAGATAGCGGTGTAGATATTTCCAAGTTTATAGAGATAGCGGTGTAGATATTTTCTTCTTAATACAGATGACGGTGTAGATATTTCCATGTTCATACAGATGGTGGTGCAGATATTTCCATGTTCATACAGATGGCGATGTAGATATTTCCAAGCTTATAGAGATAGCGGTGTAGTTATTTCCAACTTTATATAGATAGCGGTGTAGATATTTCCACGTATATGCAGATAGCTGTGTAGGTATTTCCATGTTCATACAGATAGTGGTGTAGATATTTAAATGTTCATACAGATAGCGGTGTAGATATTTCCATGTTCATACAGATAGCGGTGTAGATAATTCCAACTTCATAGAGAGGGTGGTGTAGATATTTCCATGTTCATACAGATGGCGGTGTAGATATTTACATGTTTATAGAGATGGCGGTCTAGATATTTTCTGTTTTATACAGATAGCGGTGTAGATATTTCCATGCCTATAGAGATAGCGGTGTAGATTTTTCCAATTTTATACAGATAGCATTGTAGATATTTCCATGTTCATACAGATAGCGGTGTAGATATTTCCACGTTTATAGGGATGGTGGTGTAGCTATTTTCATGTTCATACAGATGGCGGTGTAGATATTTACATGTTTATAGAGATGGAGGTGTAGATATTTCCATGTTTATAGAGATGGCACTGTAGATATTTCCATGTTTATACAGATGGCGGTGTAGATATTTCCATGTTCATACAAATAGCGGTGTAGATATTTCCATGTTCATACAGATAGCGGTGTTGATATTTCCATGTTCATACAGATAGCGGTGTGGATATTTCTATGTTCCCTCAGATAGCGGTGTAGATATTTCCATGTTCATACACATAGCTGTGTAGATATTTCCATGTTCATACAGATAGCGGTGTAGATATTTCCATGTTCATACAGGTAGCGGTGTAAATAATTCCACCTTTATAGAGATGGCGGTGTAAATATTTCTATGTTCATACAGATGGCGGTGTAGATATTTACATGTTTATAGAGATGGCAGTCTAGATATTTCCTGGTTTATACAGATAGCGGTGTAGATATTTCCATGTTCATACAGATAGCGGTGTAGATATTTCCATGTTTATACAGATAGCGGTGTAGATATTTCCATCTTAATACAGATGGCGGTGTAGATATTTCCAAGTTTTACAGATGGTGGTGAAGATATTTCCATGTTCATACAGATGGCGATGTAGATATTTCCAAGTTTAAAGAGATAGCAGTGTAGTTATTTCCAACGTTATAGAGATAGCGGAGTACTTATTTCCACGTATATGCAGATAGCTGTGTAGATATTTCCATGTTCATAAAGATAGCTTTGTAGATATTTCCATGTTCGTACAGATAGCGGTGTAGATAATTCCATGTTCATACAGATAGCGGTGTAGATATTCCCATGTTCATACAGATAGCGGTGTAGATATTTCCAATTTTATACAGATAGCACTGTAGATATTTCCAGGTTCATACATATAGCGGTGTAGATATTTCCACGTTTATAGGGATGGTGGTGTAGATATTTCCATGTTCATACAGATGGCCGTGTAGGTATTTCCATGTTTATAGAGATGGAGGTGTACATATTTCCACGTTTATAGAGATGGCGGTGTAGATATTTCCATGTTTATAGAGATGGCGGTGTATATATTTCCATGTTCATACAGATAGCAGTGTAGATATTTCCATGTTCATACAGATAGCGGTGTAGATATTTCCATGTTCATACAGATAGCGGTGTAGATATTTCCATCTTAATACAGATAGCGGTGTAGATATTTCCATCTTAATACAGATGGCGGTGTAAATATTTCCATGTTCATACAGATGGTGGTGCAGATATTTCCCTGTTCATTCAGATGGCGATGTAGATATTTCCAAGCTTATAGAGATAGCGATGTGATCATTTCCAGCTTTATAGTGATAGCGGTGTAGATATTTCCAAGTTCATACAGATAGCGGTGCAGACAATTCCACCTTCATAGAGAGGGCGGTGTAGATATTTCTATGTTCATACAGATGGCGGTGTAGATATTTTCATGTTTATAGAGATGGCGGTGTAGATATTTCCATGTTTATACTGATGGCGGTGTAGATATTTCCATGTTTATAGAGATGGCGGTGTATCTATTTCCATTTTTATGGAGATAGCGGTGTAGATATTTCCATGTATATGCAGATAGCTGTGTAGATGTTTCCATGTTCATACAGATAGCGGTGTTGATAGTTCCATGTTCATACAGATAGCAGTGTAGATATTTCCATGTTTATAGAGATGGCGGTGTAGCTATTTCCGTGTTTATACAGATGGAGGTGTAGATATTTCCATGTTTATAGAGATGGCGGTGAAGATATTTCCATGTTTATTCAGATGACGGTGTAGATATTTCCATGTTTATAGAGATGGCGATGTAGATTTTTCCATGTTTATACAGAAAGCGGTGTTGATATTTGATGTTTATACAGATAGCGGTGTAGATATTTCCATCTCAATACAGATGGCGGTGTAGATATTTCCATGTTCATACAGATGGTGGTGCAGATATTTCCATGTTCATACAGATGGCGATGTAGATATTTCCAAGTTTATAGAGATAGCGGTGTAGTTATTTCCAACTTGATAGAGATCGCGGTGTAGATATTTCCACGTGTATGCAGATATCTGTGCAGATATTTCCATGTTCATACAGATAGCGGTGTAGATATTTCCATGTTCATACAGATAGCGGTGTAGATATTTCCATGTTCATACAGATAGCGTTGTAGATAATTCCACCTTCATACAGATGGCGGTGTTGATATTTCTATGTTTTAAGAGGTGGCGGTCTGGATATTTTTTGTTTCATACAGATAGCGGTGTAGATATTTACATGTTTATAGATATAGCGGAGTAGATATTTCCAATTTTATACAGATGGCATTGTAGATATTTCCATGTTCATACAGATAGCAGTGTAGATATTTCCACGTTTATAGGGATGGTGGTGTAGATATTTCCATGTTCATACAGATGACGGTGTAGATATTCCCATGTTCATACAGATCACGTTGTAAATAATTCCAACTTTATAGAGATGGCGGTGTAAATATTTCTATGTTCATACAGATGGCGGTGTAGATATTTACATATTTATAGAGATGTCAGTCTAGATATTTTCTGGTTTATACAGATAGCGGTGTAGATATATCCAAGTTTATAGAGATAGCGTTGTAGATATTTCCATGTTTATACAGATAGCGGTGTAGATATTTCCATGTTTATACAGATGCCGGTGTAGATATTTCCATGTTTATATAGATAGCAGTGTAGATATTTCCATGTTTATACAGAAAGCGGTGTAGATATTTCCATGTTCATACAGATAGCGGTTTAAATAATTCCAACTTTATAGAGATGGCGGTGTAAATATTTCTATGTTCATACAGATGGCGGTGTAGATATTTACATGTTTATAGAGATGTCAGTCTAAATATTTTCTGGTTCATACAGATAGCGGTGTCGATATTTCCAAGTTTATAGAGATAGCGTTGTAGATATTTCCATGTTTATACAGATAGCGGTGAAGATATTTCCATGTTTATACAGATGGCGGTGTATATATTCCCATGTTTATACAGATAGCGGTGTAGATATTTCCATGTTTATACAGAAAGAGGTGTATATATTTCCATGTTTACACAGATAGCGGTGTAGATATTTCCGTGTTTATGCAGATGGCGGTGTATATATTTACATGTTTATAAAGTTGGCGGTCTAGTTATTTCGATGTTTATAGAGATAGTGGTGTAGTTATTTCCAAGTTTATAGAGACTGCGGTGTAGATATTTCCATGTTTATACAGATAGCGGTGTAGATATTTCCATGTTTATAGAGATAGCGGTGTAGTTATTTCCATGTTTATACAGATAGCGGTGAAGATATTTCCATGTTTACACAGATATCCGTGTGGATATTTCCATGTTTATACAGATAGCGGTGCAGATATTTCCATGTTCATACAGATAGCGGTGTAGATATTTCCATGTTCATACGGATAGCGGTGTAGGTATTTCCATGTTCCTACAGATAGCGGTGTGGATATTTCCATGTTCATACAGATAGCGGTGTAGATATTTCCGTGTTCATACAGATAGCTGTGTGGAGATTTCCATGTTCATACAGATAGCGGTGTAGATATTTCCACGTTCATACAGATAGCAGTTTAGATATTTCCATGTTCTTACAGATAGCGGTGTAAATAATTCCACCTTTATAGAGATGGCGGTGTAAATAATTCTATGTTCATACAGATGGCGGTTTAGATATTTACATGTTTATAGAGATGGCAGTCTAGATATTTCCTGGTTTATACAGATAGTGTTTTTGATATTTCCAAGTTTATAGAGATAGCGTTGTAGATATTTCCATGTTTATACAGATAACGGTGTAGATATTTCCATGTTTATACAGATGGCGGTGTAAATAATTCCAACTTTTTACAGATGTCGGTGTAAATATTTCTATGTTCATACAGTTGGAGGTGTAGATATTTACATGTTTATAGAGATGTCAGTCTAGATATTTTCTGGTTTATGCAGATAGCGGTGTAGATATTTCCATGTTCATACCCACAGCGGTGTAGATAATTCCACCTTCATAGAGAGGGCGGTGTAGATATTTCTATGTTCATACTGATGGTGGAGTAGATATTTACATGTTTATAGAGATGGCGGTCTAGATATTTTCTGTTTTATACAGATAGCGGTGTAGATGTTTCCATGTTTACAGAGATAGCGGTGTAGATATTTCCAATTTTAAACAGATAGCATTGTAGATATTTCCATGTTCATACAGATAGCGGTGTAGATCTTTCCACGTTTATAGGGATGGTGGTGTAGATATTTCCATGTTCATACAGATAGCGGTGTAGATCTTTCCACGTTTATAGGGATGGTGGTGTAGATATTTCCATGTTCATACAGATGGCGGTGTAGATATTTCCATGTTTATAGAGATGGCGGTGTAGATATTTCCATGTTTGTACGGATGGCGGTGAAGATATTTCCATGTTTATAGAGATGGCGGTGTAGTTATTTCCATGTTTATGGAAATAGTGGTGTAGATATTTAAATGTATATGCAGATAGCTGTGTAGATGTTTCCATGTTCATACAGATAGCGGTGTAGATATTTCCATGTTCATTCAGATGGCGGTGAAGTTATTTACATGTTCATACAGAATGCGGTGTACATATTTCCATGTTTATAGAGATGGCGGTTTAGATATTTATATGTTTATACAGATGGAGATGTAGATATTTGCATGTTTATAGAGATGGCGGTGAAGATATTTCCATGTTTATTCAGATGACGGTGTAGATATTTCCATGTTTATAGAGATGGCGGTGTAGATATTTCCATGTTTATACAGAAAGCGGTGTTGATATTTCCATGTTTATACAGATAGCAGTGTAGATATTTCCATCTTAATACAGATGTACGTGTAGATATTTCCATGTTCATACAGATGGTGGTGCAGATAATTCCATGTTCATACACATGGCGATGTAGATATTTCCAAGTTTATAGAGATAGCGGTGTGGTTGTTTCCAACTTTATAGAGATAGCGGTGTAGATATTTCCACGTATATGAAGATATCTGTGTAGATATTTCCATGTTCATACAGATAGCGGTGTAGATATTTCCATGTTCATATAGGTAGCGGTGTAGATATTTCCATGTTCATACAGATAGCCGTGTAGATAATTCCACCTTCATAGAGAGGGCGGTGTAGATATTTCTATGTTCATACAGATGGCGGTGTGGATATTTCTATGTTTATAGAGATGGCGGTCTGGATATTTTCTGTTTTATACAGATAGCGGTGTAGATATTTCCATGTTTATAGAGATAGCGGTGTGGATATTTCCAATTTTATACAGATAGCATTGTAGTTATTTCCATGTTCATACAGATAGCGGTGTAGATATTTCCACGTTTATAGGGATGGTGGTGTAGATATTTCCATGTTCATACAGATGGCGGTGTAGATATTTCCATGTTCATACAGATAGCGGTGTAAATAATTCCAACTTTATAGAGATGGCGGTGTAAATATTTATATGTTCATACAGATGGCGGTGTAGATATTTACATGTTTATAGAGATGTCAGTCTAGATATTTTCTGGTTTATACAGATAGCGGTGTAGATATTTACAAGTTTATAGAGATAGCATTGTAGATATTTCCATGTTTATACAGCTAGCTCTGTAGATATTTCCATGTTTATACAGATGGCGGTGTAGATATTGCCATGTTTATACTGATAGCGCTGTAGATATTTCCATGTTTATGGAGATAGCGGTGTAGATATTTCCATCTTAATACAGATGGCGGTGTAGATATTTCGATGTTCATACAGATCGTGGTGCAGATATTTCCATGTTCATACATATGGCGATGTAGATATTTCCAAGCTTATAGAGATAGCGGTGTAGTTATTTCCAACTTTTTAGAGATAGCGGTGTAGATATTTCCACGTATATGCAGATAGCAGTGTAGATATTTCCATGTTCATACAGATAGCTGTGTAGATAATTCCATGTTGAGATAGCGGTGTAGATATTTCCAAGTTCATGCATATAACGGTGTAGATATTTCCACCTTCGTAGAGAGGGCGGTGTAGATATTTCTATGTTCATACAGATGGCCGTGTAGATATTTCCATGTTTATAGAGATGGCGCTGTAGATATTTCCAAATTTATACAGATGGCAGTGTAGATATTTTCATGTTTATAGAGATGGCGGTGTAGTTATTTCCATGTTTATGGAGATAGCGGTGTAGATATTTCCATGTATATGCAGATAGCTGTGCAGATGTTTCCATGTACATACAGATAGCGGTGTAGATAGTTCCATGTTCATACAGATAGCGGTGTAGATATTTCCATGTTCATACAGATGGCGGTGAAGTTATTTACATGTTCATACAGATGGCGGTGTAGATATATCCATGTTTTTAGAGATGGCGGTTTAGATATTTCCATATTTATACAGATGGAGGTGTAGATATTTCCATGTTTATAGAGATGGCGGTGAAGATATTTCCATGTTTATTCAGATGACGGTGTAGATATTTCCATGTTTATAGAGATGGCGGTTTAGATATTTCCATGTTTATACAGAAAGCGGTGTTGAGATTTCCATGTTTATACAGATAGCGGTGTAGATATTTCCATCTTAATACAGATGGCGGTGTAGATATTTCCATGTTCATACAGATGGTGGTGCAGATATTTACATGTTCATACAGATAGCGGTGTAAATAATTCCACCTTTATAGAGATGGCAGTGTAAATATTTCTATGTTCATACACATGGCGATGTAGATATTTACAAGTTTATAGAGAGAGCGGTGTAGTTATTTCCTACTTTATAGAGATAGCGGTGTAAATATTTCCACGTATATGAAGATAGCGGTGTAGATATTTCCATGGTCATACAGATAGCGGTGTAGATATTTACATGTTCATACAGATAGCGGTGTAGATATTTCCATGTTCATACAGAGAGCGGTGTAGATATTTCCATGTTCATACAGATAGCGGTGTAAATAATTCCTCCTTTATAGAGATGGTGGTGTAAATATTTCTAAATTCATACAGATGGCGGTGTAGATATTTACACGTTTATAGAGATGTCAGTCTAGATATTTTCTGGTTTATACAGATAGCTGTGTAGATATTTCCAAGTTTATAGAGATAGCGTTGTAGATATTTCCATGTTTATACAGATTGCTGTGTAGATATTTCCATGTTCATACAGAGCGTGGTGTAGGTATATAAATGTATATGCAGATAGCTGTGCAGATGTTTCCATGTTCATACAGATAGCGGTGTAGATAGTTCCATGTTCATACAGATAGCGGTGTAGATATTTCCATGTTCATGCAGATGGCGGTGAAGTTATATTCATGTTCATACAGATGGCGGTGTAGATATTTCCATGTTTATAGAGATGGCGGTGTAGAAATTTCCATGTTTATACAGGTAGAGGTGTAGATATTTCCATGTTTATAGAGATGGCGGTGAAGATATTTCCATGTTTATTCAGATGACGGTGTAGATATTTCCATGTTTATAGAGATGGCGGTGTAGATATTTCCATGTTTATACAGATAGCAGTGTAGGTATTTCCACCTTAATACAGATGGCGGTGTAGATATTTCCATGTTCATACAGATGGTGGTGCAGATATTTCCATGTTCATACAGATGGCGATGTAGATATTTCCAAGTTTGTAGAGATAGCGGTGTAGTTATATCCAACTTTATAGAGATAGCGGTGTAGATATTTCCACGTATATGCAGATAGCTGTATAGATATTTCCATGTTCATACAGATAGCGGTGTAGGTATTTCCATGTTCATACAGATAGTGGTGTAGATAATTCCATGTTCATACAGATAGCGGTGTAGATATTTCCATGTTCATACAGATAGCGGTGTAGATATTTCCATGTTCATACAGATAGCGGTGTAGATAATTCCACCTTCATAAAGAGGGCGGTGTAGATATTTCTATGTTCATACAGATGGCGGTGTAGATATTTACATGTTTATAGAGATGGCGGTCTGGATATTTTCTGTTTTATACAGATAGCGGTGTAGATATTTCCATGTTTATAGAGATAGCGGTGTAGATATTTCCAATTTTATACAGATATCATCGTAGATATTTCCATGTTCATACAGATAGCGGTGTAGATATTTCCAAGTTCATACAGACAGCGGTGTAGATAATTCCACCTTCATAGAGAGAGCGGTGTAGATATTTCTATGTTCTTACAGATGGCGGTGTAGATATTTCCATGTTCATAGAGATGGCGGTGTAGATATTTCCATGTTTATACAGACGGCGGTGTAGATATTTCCATGTTTATAGAGATGGCGGTGTAGATATTTCCATGTTTATAGAGATGGCGGTGTAGTCATTTCCATGTTTATGGAGATAGCGGTGTAGATATTTCCATGTATATGCAGATAGCTGTGCAGATGTTTCCATGTTCATACAGATAGCTGTGTAGATAGTTTCATGTTCATACAGATAGCGGTGTAGATATTTCCATGTTCATACAGATGGCGGTGAAGTTATTTACATGTTCATACAGATGGTGGTGCAGATATTTCCATGTTTATAGAGATGGCGGTGTAGAAACTGCCATGTTTATGCAGATGGAGGTGTAGATATTTCCATGTTTGTAGAGATGGTGGTGAAGATATTTCCATCTTTATTCAGATGACGGTGTAGATATTTCCATGTTTATTTAGATGGTGGTGTAGATATTTCCATGTTTATACAGAAAGCGGTGTTGATATTTCCATGTTTATACAGATATTGGTGTAGATATTTCCATCTTAATACAGATGGTGGTGTAGATATTTCCATTTTCATACAGATAGTTGTGCAGATATTTCCATGTTCATACAGATGGCGATGTAGATATTTCCAAGTTTATAGAGATGGTGGTGTAGATATTTCCATGTTCATACAGATGGCAGTGTAGATATTTCCATGTTTATAGAGATGGAGGTGTAGATATTTCCATGTTCATACAGATAGCCGTGTAGATATTTCCATGTTCATACAGATAGCGGTGTAGATAATTCCATGTTCATACAGATAGTGGTGTAGATAATTTCACCTTCATAGAGAGGGTGGTGTAGATATTTCTATGTTCATACAGGTGGCGGTGTAGATATTTACATGTTTATAGAGATGGCGGTCTGGATATTTTCTCTTTTATACAGATAGCGGTGTAGATATTTCCATGTTTATAGAGATAGCAGTGTAGATATTTCCAATTTTATACTGATAGCATTGTAGATATTTCCATGTTCATACAGATAGGGGTGTAGATATTTCCACGTTTATAGGGATGGTGGTGTAGATATTTCCATGTTCATACAGATGGCGGTGTAGATATTTCCATGTTCATACAGATAGCGGTGTAAATAATTCCACCTTTATAGAGAAGGCGGTGTAAATATTTCTATGTTCATACAGATGGCGGTGTAGATATTTACATGTTTATAGAGATGTCAGACTAGATATTTTCTGCTTTATATAGATAGCGGTGTAGATATTTCCAAGTTTATAGAGATAGCGTTGTGGATATTTCCATGTTTATACAGATAGCGGTGTAGATATTTCCATGTTTATACAGATGGCGGTGTAGATATTTCCATGTTTAAACAGATAGCGGTGTAGATATTTCCATGTTTATAGAGATAGCGGTGTAGATATTTCCATCTTAATACAGATGGCGGTGAAGATATTTCCATGTTCATACAGATGGTGGTGCAGATATTTCCATGTTCATACAGATGGCGATGTATATATTTCCAAGCTTATAGAGATAGTGGTGTAGTTATTTCCAACTTTATAGAGATAGCGGTGTAGATATTTCCACATATATGCAGATAGCTGTGTAGATATTTCCATGTTCATACAGATAGCGGTGTAGATATTTCCAAGTTCATACAGATAGCGGTGTAGATAATTCCACCTTCATAGAGAGGGCGGTGTAGATATTTCTAAGTTTTACAGGTAGCGGTGTAGATATTTCCATGTTTATAGAGATGGCGGTGTAGATAGTTCCATGTTCATACAGTGAGCGGTGTAGATAGTTCCATGTTCATACAGATAGCGGTGTAGATATTTCCATGTTCATACAGATGGCGGTGATGTTATTTACATGTTCATACAGATGGCGGTGTAGATATTTCCATGTTCATACTGATGGCGGTGTAGATATTTCCATGTGTATAGAGATGGTGGTGTAGATATTTCCATGTTTATACAGATGGAGGTGTAGATATTTCCATATTTATAGAGATGGAGGTGTAGATATTTCCATGTTTATTCAGATGACAGTGTAGATTTTTCCATGTTTATAGAGATGGCGGTGTAGATAATACCATGTTTATACAGAAAGCGGTGTAGATGTTTCCATGTTTACACAGATAGCGGTGTAGATATTTCCATGTTTATGCAGATGGCGGTGTAGATATTTACATGTTTATAGAGTTGGCGGTCTAGATATTTCGATGTTTAAAGAGATAGTGGTGTAGTTATTTCCAAGTTTATAGAGACTGCGGTGTAGATATTTCCATGTTTATACAGATAGCGGTGTAGATATTTCCATGTTTACTGAGATAGCGGTGTAGTTATTTCCATGTTTATACAGATAGCCTTGTGGATATTTCCATGTTTATACAGATATCGGTGTAGATATTTTCAAGTTTATGCAGATAGCGGTGTAGATATTTCCATGTTCATACAGATAGCGGTGTACATATATCCATGTTCATACAGATAGCGGTGTAGATATTTCCATGTTCATAGAGATCGCGGTGTAGATATTTCCATGTTCATACAAATGATGGTGTAGATATTTCCATGTTCATAGAGATGGCGGTATAAATGTTTCCATGTTTATACAGATAGCAGTGTAGTTATTTCCATGTTTATAGAGATAGCAGTGTAGATATTTCCATTGATATGCAGACAGCTGTGAAGATATTTGCATGTTCATACAGGTAGCGACATAGATATTTCCATGTTCATACAGATAGCGGTGTATATATTTCCATGTTCATACAGATAGCGGTGTAGTTATTTCCATATTCATACAGAGAGCGTTGTAGATATTTCCATGAACATACAGTTAGCGGTGTAGATATTTCCATGTTCATACAGATGGCGGTGAAGATATTTACAAGTTCATAGAGATGGTGTTGTAGATATTTCCATGTTCATAGAGATGGCGGTGTAGATATTTCCATGTTCATAGAGATGGTGGTGCAGATATTTCCATGTTCATACGGATGGCAGTGTAGACATTTCCATGTTCATACAGATGGCGGTGAAGATATTTCCATGTTTATAGAGATGGCGGTGTAGATATTTCCATGTTTATACAGAGGGCGGTTTAGATATTTCCATGTTTACACAGATAGCGGTGTAGATATTTCCATGTTGATACACACAGCGGTGTAGATATTTCCAAGTTTATAGAGATAGCGTTGTAGATATTTCCATGTTTATACAGATAGCGGTATAGATATTTCCATGTTTATACAGATGACGGTGTAGATATTTCCATGTTTCTAGAGATGGCAGTGCAGATATTTCCATGTTCATACAAATGGCGGTGTAGATATTTCCATGTTTATAGAGATAGCGGTGTAGTTATTTCCTTGTTTATAGAGAAAGCTGTGTAGATATTTCTATGTATATGCAGTCAGCTGTGTATATATTTCCATGTTCATACAGATAGAGGTGTAGATATTTCCATGTTCTTACAGATAGCGGTGTAGATATTTCCATGTTCATACAGATAGCGGGGTAGATATTTCTATGTTCATCCAGATGGCGGTGTAGATATTTCCATGTTCATGCAGATGGCGGTGAAGATATTTCCATGTTCCTACAGATGGCGGTGTAGATATTTCTATGTTCATACAAATGGCGGTGTAGGTATTTCCATGTTCATAGAGATGGCGGTGTAGTTATTTCCATGTTCATACAGATAGCGGTGTAGATATTTCCACGTTTATAGAGATGGCGGTGTAGATATTTCCATGTTAATATGGATGGCGGTGTAGATATTTCCATGTTTATAGAGATGGAGTTGGAGATATTTCCATGTTCATACAGATGGCGGTGAAGGTATTTACAAGTTCATACAGATGGCAATGTAGATATTTCCATGTTCATAGAGATGGCGGTGTAGCTATTTCCATAATCATAGAGAAGGCAGCGTAGATATTTCCCTGTTCATACGGATGGCGGTGTAGATATTTCCAAGTTTATAGAGACAGCGGTGTAGATATTTACATGTTTATAGAGACAGCGTTGTAAATATATCCATGTTTATACGGATAGCGGTATAGATATTTCCATGTTTATACAGACGGCGGTGTAGATATTTCCATGTTTATAGAGATGGCGGTGTAGATATTTCCATGTTTTTACAGAGGGCGGTTTAGATATTTCCATGTTTACACAGATAGCAGTGTAGATATTTCCAAGTTGATACACGTAGCGGTGTAGATATTTCCACATTTATAGAGACAGCGGTGTTGATATTTCCATGTGTATAGAGACAGCGTTGGAGGTATTTCGATCTTTATACAGATAGCGGTATAGATATTTCCATGTTTATACAGATGGCGGTGTAGATATTTCCATGTTTATAGACTTGGCAGAGTAGATATTTCCATGTTCATACAAATGGCGGTGTAGATATTTCCATGTTTATAGAGATAGCGGTGTAGTTATTTCTTTGTTTATAAAGAAAGCTGTGTAGATATTTCCATGTATATGCAGTTAGCTGTGTAGATAGTTCCATGTTCATACAGATAGCGGTGTAGATATTTCCATGTTCTTAAAGATAGCGGTGTAGATATTTCCATCTTCATACAGGTAGCGGTGTAGATATTTCCAAGTACATACAGATGGCGGTGTAGATATTTCCATCTTCATCCAGATGCTGGTGTAGATATATCCATGTTCATACAGATGGCGGTGAAGATATTTCCATGTTCATACAGATGGCGGTGTAGATATTTCCATGTTCATATAAATAGCGGTGTAGATATTCCCATGTTCATACAGTTAGCGGTGTTATTTCCATGTTCATACAGATAGCGGTGTAGATATTTCCAAGTTTATAGAGATAGCATTGTAGATATTTCCCTGTTTATACAGATAGCGGTATAGGTATTTCCATGTTTATACAGTTAGCGTTGTAGATATTTCCATGTTTATAGACATAGTGGTGTAGTTATTTCCAAGTTTATAGAGACAGTGTTGTAGATATTTCCATGTTTATACAGATATCGGTGAAGTTATTTCCATGTTTATACAGATTGCGGTGTAGATATTTCCATGTTTATACAGATAGCGGTGTAGATATTTCCATGTTTATGATGATAACAGTGTAGATAATTCCAAATATATACAGATAGCAATGTAGATATTTTCATGTTCATACAGATAGCGATGTAGATATTTCCACGTTTACAGAGATGGCGGTGTAGATATTTCCATGTTCATACATATGGCGGAGTAGATATTTCCATGTTTATAGAGATAGAGGTGTAAATATTTCCATGTTTTTAAAGATGGCGGTGTAGATATTTCCATGTTTATAGAGATGGTGGTGTAGATATTTTCATGTTTACACAGATAGCTGTGTAGATATTTCCATGTTTACAAAGATAGCGGTTTAGACCTTTCCATGTTTACACAGATAGCATTGTAGTTATTTACATGTTTGTAGAGAGAGCGGTGTAGTTATTTCCATGTTTATACTGATACCGGTGAATATATTTCCATGTTGACACAGATAGCGGTGTAGATATTTCCATGTTTATACAGATAGCGGTGTAGATATTTCCATGTTTATACAGATCGCGGTGCACATATTTCCATCTTTATACCGATAGCGGTGTAGATATTTCCATCTTAATACAGATGGCGGTGTAGGTATTTCCTTGTTCCCACAGATGGCGGTGTAGATATTTGTATGTTCCAACAGATGGCAGTGTAGATATTTTGAAGATTATAGAGATAGCGGTGTAGTTATTTCCATGTATACAGAGAATGCTGTGTAGATAATTGCATGCATATGCAGATAGCTGTGTAGATATTTCCATGTTCATGGAGATAGCGGTGTAGATATTTCCATGTTCATACAGATGCCGGTGTAGTTATATCCATGTTCATACAGATGGCGATGAAGATATTTCCATGTTCATACAGATGGCGGTGTAGATATTTCCATGTTCATAGACATGGCGGTGTAGATATTTCCATGTTCATAGAGATGGCTGTGTAGATATTTCCATGTTCATACAGATGGCGGTGTAGATATTTCCATGTTCATAGAGATGTCGGTGTAGATATTTCCATGTTTAAACAGATAGCAGTGTAGTTATTTCCATGTTTATAGAGGTAGCAGTGTAGATATTTCCATTGTTATACAGATAGCGGAGTAGATATTTGCATGTTCATACAGATAGCGGTGTAGATATTTCCATGTTCATACAGATAGCGGTGTAGATATCTCCATGTTCATGCGGATGGCGGTGTAGATATTTCCATGTTCATACAGATGGCGGTGAAGATATTTCCATGTTCATATAGATGGCGGTGAAGATATTTACATGTTCATACAGGTGGCGGTTTAGATATTTCTATGTTCATAGAGATGGCGGTGTAGATATTTCCATGTTCATAGAGATGGCGGTGTAGATATTTCCATGTTTATAGAGACAACCTTGTAGATATTTCCATGTTTATACAGATGGTGGTGTAGATGTTTCCATGTTTATAAAGATGGCAGTGTAGATATCTCCATGTTCATACAAATGGCGGTGTAGATATTCCCATGTATATAGAGATAGTGGTGTAGTTATTTCCTTGTTTATACAGAAAACTGTGTAGATATTTCCATGTATATGCAGTTAGCTGTGTAGATATTTCCATGTTCATACAGATAGCGGTGTAGGTATTACATGTTCATGCAGATAGCGGTGTAGATATTTCCATGTTCATACAGGTAGAGGTGTAAATATTTCCATGTTCTTATAGGTAGCGGTGTAGATATTTCCATCTTCTTACAGATGGTGGTGTAGATATTTCCATGTACATCCAGATGGCGGTGTAGATATTTCCATGTTCATGCAGATGGCGGTGAAGATATTTCCAGGTTCCTACAGATGGCGGTGTAGTTATTTCCATGTTCATACAAATGGCGGTGTAGATATTTCCATGTTCATAGAGATGGCGGTGTGGTTATTTCCAGATTTATAGAGATAGCGGTGTAGATATTTCCATGTTCATAGAGATGGCGGTGTAGATATTTCCATGTTTATACAGAAAGCGGTGTAGATATTTCCATGTTTATGAAGATAACAGTGTAGATAATTCCAAATTTATGCAGATAGCAGTGTAGATATTTTCATATTCATACAGATAGCGATGTAGATATTTCCACGTTTACAGAGATGGCGGTGTAGATATTTCCATGTTCATACAGATGGCGGAGTAGATATTTCCATGTTTATAGAGGTAGAGGTGTAAATATTTCCATGTTTTTAAAGATGTCGGTGTAGATATTTCCATGTTTATAGAGATGGCGGTGTAGATATTTTCATGTTTACACAGTTAGCGGTGTAGATATTTCCATGTTTACAAAGATAGCGGTGTGGACATTTCCTTGTTTACACAGATAGCATTGTAGTTATCTACATGTTTGTAGAGATAGCGGTGTAGTTATTTCCATGTTTATACTGATAGCGGTGAAGATATTTCCATGTTGACACAGATAGCGGTGTAGATATTTCCATGTTTATACAGATAGCGGTGTAGATATTTCCAAGTTTATGCAGATAGCGGTGCAGATATTTCCACGTTTATACAGATAGCGGTGTAGATATTTCCATGTTCAGATAGCGGTGTAGATATTTCCATGTTCATACAGATAGCGGTGTAGATATTTCCATGTTTATACAGATGGCGGTGTAGTATTTCCATGTTTATACAGATAGCAGTGTAGTTATTTCGATGTTTATAGAGATAGCAGTGTAGATATTTCCATTGATATACAGATAGAAGAGTAGATATTTGCATGTTCATACAGATAGCGGTGTAGATATTTCCATGTTCATACAGATGGCCGTGTAGATATTTCCATGTTCATACACATGGCGTTGAAGATATTTACATGTTCATACAGATGGCGGTTTAGATATTTGTATGTTCATAGAGATGGCGGTGTAGATATTTCCATGTTCATAGAGATGGCGGTGTAGATATTTCCATGTTCATACGGATGGCGGTGTAGATATTTCCATGTTTATACAGATGGCAGTGTAGATATTTCCATGCTTATAAAGATGGCGGTGTAGATATTTCAATGTTTATACAGAGGGCGCTTTAGATATTTCCATGTTTACACAGACAGCGGTTTAGATATTTCCATGTTGATACACATAGCGGTGTAGATATTTCCAAGTTTATAGAGATAGTGGTGTAGATATTTCCATGTTTATAGAGACAGCGTTGAAGATATTTTCATGTTTATACAGATAGCGGTATAGATATTTCCATGTTTATACTGATTGCGGTGTAGATATTTCCATGTTTACAAAGATGGCAGTGTAGATATTTCAATGTTCATTCAAATGGTGGTGTAGATATTTCCATTTATATAGAGATTGCGGTGTAGTTATTTCCTTGTTTATACAGAAAACTGTGTAGATATTTCCATGTATATGCGGTTAGCTGTGTAGATATTTCCATGTTCATACAGATAGCGGTGTAGATTTTACATGTTCATGCAGATCACGGTGTAGATATTTCCATGTTCATACAGATGGCGGTGTAGATATTTCCATGTTCATACAAATGGTGCTGTAAATATTTCCATGTTCATAGAGACGGCGGTTTAGATATTTCCATGTTCATTCAAGTGGCGGTGTAGATATTTCCATGTTCATAGAGGTGGCGGTGTAGATATTTCCATGTTTATACAGATAGCAGTGTAGTTATTTCCATGTTTATAGAGATAGCAGTGTAGATATTTCCACTGATATACAAATAACGGTGTAGATATTTCCATGTTCATACAGATAGCGGTGTAGATATTTCCATGTTTATAGAGATAGCGGTATAGATATTTCCATGTTTATACAGATAGCGGTGTACATATTTCCATGTTCAGACAGTTGGCGGTGAAGATATTTATAAGTTCATACAGATGGCGATGTAGTTATTTCCATGTTCATAGAGATAGCGGTGTAGATATTTCCATGTTCATAGAGATGGCGGTGTAGATATTTCCATGTTCATACGGATGGCGTTGTAGATATTTCCATGTTCATACAGAAGGCAGTGTAGATATTTCCATGTTTATACAGAGGGCGGTTTAGATATTTCCATGTTTACACAGATAGCAGTGTAGTTGTTTCCATGTTGATACACATAGCGGTGTAGATACTTCCATGTTTATAGCGAAAGCGGTGTAGTTATTTCCATGTTTATAGAGACAGCGTAGTAGATATTGCCATGTTTATACAGATAGCGGTATAGATATTTCCATGTTTATACAGATGGCGGTGTAGATATTTCCATGTTTGTACAGATAGCGGTGTAGATATTTCCATGTTCATACAGATAGCTGTGTAGATATTTCTATGTTCATACAGGTAGCGGTGTAGATATTTACATGTTCATACAGATAGCGGTGTAGATATTTCTATGTTCATACAGGTAGCGTTGTAGATATTTCCATGTTCACACAGATGGCGGTGTAGATATTTGCATGTTCATCCAGATGGCGGTGTAGATATTTCCATGTTCATGCAGATGGAGGTGAAGATATTTCCATGTTCCTTCAGATGGCGGTGTAGATATTTCCATGTTCATACAAATAGCGGTGTAGATATTTCCATGTTCATAGAGATGGCGGTGTAGTTATATCCATGTTTATAGAGATAGTGGTGTAGATATTTCCATGTTTATAGAGATGGCGGTCTAGATATTTCCATGTTTATAGAGATGGTGGTGTAGTTATTTCCAAGTTTATACAGACAGCGTTGTAGATATTTCCATGTTTATGCAGATAGCGGTGAAGATGTTTCCATGTTTATACAGATAGCAGTGTAGATATTTCCATGTTTATACAGGTAGAGGTGTAGATATTTCCATTTTTATAGAGATAACGGTGTAGATAATTCCAACTTTATACAGATAGCAGTGTAGATATTTGCATGTTCATACAGATAGTGATGTAGATATTTCCACGTTTATAGAGATGGCGGTGTAGATATTTCCATGTTCGTTCAGATGGCGGTGTAGATATTTCCATGTTGATAGAGATGGCGGTGTAGATATTTCCATGTTCATGCAGATAGCGGTGTAGATATTTCCATGTACATCCAGATGCCGGTGTAGATAAATCCATGTTCCTACAGATGGGGGTGAAGATATTTCCATGTTCATACATATGGCAGTGTAGATATTTCCATGTTCACACAAATGGCGGTGTAAATATTTCCATGTTCATAGAGATGGCGGTGTAGCTATTTCCATGTTCATACAAATGGCGGTGTAGATATTTGAATGTTCATAGAGATGGCGGTGTAGTTATTTCCATGTTTATACAGATAGCAGTGTAGTTATTTCCAGGTTTATAGAGATAACAGTGTAGATATTTCCATTGATATACAGATAGCTGTGTAGATATTTGCATGTTCATACAGTTAGCGGTGTAGATATTTCCATGTTCATACAGATAGCGGTGTAGATATTTCCATGTTCATACAGATAGTTGTGTAGGTATTTCCATTTTCATACAGATAGCGGTGTAGTTATTTCCATGTTCATACAGACTGCGGTGTAGATATTTCCATGTTCATACAGTTAGCGGTGTAGATAGTTCCATGTTCATACAGGTGGCGGTGTAGATATCTACATGTTCATACAGATGGCGGTGTAGCTATTTCCATGTTCGTACGGATGGCGGTGTAGATATTTCCATGTTCATACAGATGGCGGTGTAGATATTTCCATGTTTATACAGATAGTGGTGAAGATGTATGCATGTTTACACTGATAGCGGTGTAGATATTTCCATGTTCATCCAGATGGCTGTGTAGATATATGCATGTTCATACAGATAGCGGTGTAGATGTTTCCATGTTCATACAGATAGCGGTGCTGATATTTCCATGTTTATACAGATAGTGGTGCAGATATTTCCATGTTTATACAGATAGCGGTGTAGCTATTTCCATCTTAATACAGATGGCAGTGTAGATATGTCCATGTTCGTGTAGATGGCGGTGTAGATATTTCCATGTTCATACAGAAGGCGGTGAAGATATTTCAAAGTTTATAGAGATAGCGCTGCAGTTGTTTCCATATTTATAGAGAAATCTGTGTAGATATTTCCATGTATATGCAGATAGCTGTGTAGATATTTCCTTGTTCTTGCAGAAAGCGGTGTAGATATTTCCATGTACGTATAGTTACCGGTGTAGATATTTCCATGTTCATACAGATGGCGGTGTAGTTATTTACATGTTCATACAGATGGCGGTGTAAATATTCCCAAGTTCGTACAGATGGCAGTGTAGACATTTACATGTTCATACAGATGGCAGTGTAGATATTTCCATGTTCGTACAGATGGCGGTGTAGATATTTCCATGTTCATAGAGATGGCGGTGTAGATATTAAAATGTTTATGCAGATAGCGTTATAGATATTTCCATGTTTATACAGATGGTGGTGTAGATATTTCCATGTTTATAGAGATGGCGGTGTAGATATTTCCATGTTTATAGAGATAGTGGCGTAGTTATTTCCAAGTTTATAGAGACAGCGTTGTAGATATTTCCATGTTTATAGAGATAGTTGTGAAGATATTTCAATGTTTTTACAGATAGCGGTGTAGATATTTCCATGTTTATACAAATAGCGGTGTAGATATTTCCATGTTTTTAGAGATAGTGGTGTAGATAATTCCAATTTTGTACAGATATCTGTGTAGATATTTCCGAATTCATACAGACAGCGGTGCAGATATTTCCACGTTTATAGAGATGGCGGTGTAGATATTTCCATGTTCATACAGATGGTGGTGTAGATATTTCCATGTTTATAGAGATGGCAGTGTAGATATTTCCATGTTCATACAGATGGCGGTTTAGATATTTCCATGTTTACACAGATAGCGGTGTAGACATTTCCATGTTTACACAGAGAGCGGTGTGGATATTTCCATGTTTATGCAGATAGCGGTGTAGATATTTCCATGTTTATAAAGATAGCGGTGCGGATATTTCCATGTTTATACAGATAGTGGTGCAGATATTTCCATGTTTATGCAGATAGCGGTGTAGATATTTCCATCTTAGTGCAGATGGCGGTGTAGATATTTCCATGTTCATACAGATGGCGGTGTAGATATTTCGAAGTTTATAGAGAGAGCGCTGTAGATATTTCCATATTTATAGAGAAATCTGTGTAGATATTTCCATGTATATGCAGATAGCTGGGTAGATATTTAAATGTTCATGCAGATAGCGGTGTAGAAATTTCTATGTTCATCCAGATGACGGTGTAGATATATCCATGTTCATACAGATGGCGGTGGAGATATTTCCATCTTCATACTGATGGCGGTGTAGATATTTTCATGTTCATACAAATGGCGGTGTAGATATTTCCGTGTTCATAGAGATGGCCGTGTAGATATTTCCATGTTCATACAAATGGCGGTGTAGATATTTCCATGTTTATAGAGATGGCCGTGTAGATATTTCCATGTTTATACAGATAGCAGTATAGTTATTTCCATGTGTATAGAGATAGCATTGTAGATATTTCCATTGATATTCAGATACCTCTGTAGATATTTCCATGTTCATACAGATAGCGGTGTAGATATTTCCATGTTCATACAGATAGCGGTGTAGATATTTCCATGTTCATACAGATAGCGGTGTAGATATTTCCATGTTCTTACAGATAGTGGTGTAGATATTTCCATGTTCATACAGTTAGCGGAGTAGATATTTCCATGTTCATACAGATGGCAATGTAGATATTTACATGTTCATACAGATGGCGGTGTAGATATTTCCATGTTCGTGCGGATGGCAGTGTAGATATTTCCATGTTCATATAGGTGGCCGTGTAGATATTTCCATGTTTATACAGATAGCAGTGTAGTTATTTCCATGTTTATAGAGATAGCAGTGTAGATATTTCCATTGATATACAGATAGCTGTGTAGATATTTGCATGTTCATACAGATATCGTTGTAGATATTTCCATGTTCATACAGATAGCGGTGTAGATATTTCCATGTTCATACAGATCACGGTGTAGATATTTACATGTTCATACAGATAACGGTGTAGGTATTTCCATGTTCGTACAGATAGCGGTGTAGATATTTCCATGTTCATACAGTTAGCGGTGTAGATAATTCCATTTTCATACAGATGGCAGTGTAGATATTTACATGTTCATACAGATGGCGGTGTAGTTATTTCCATGTTCAAGCAGATGGCGGTGTAGATATTTCCATGTTTATGCAGATAGCGGTATAGATATTTCCATGTTTATACAGATGGTGGTGTAGATATTTCCATGTTTATAGAGATGGCAGTCTAGATATTTCCTGGTTTATAGAGTTAGTGGTGTAGTTATTTCCAAGTTTATACACACTGCGTTGTAGATATTTCCATGTTTATACAGATAGCGGTGCAGATATTTCCATGTTTATACAGATAGCGGTGTAGATATTTCCATGTTTATACAGATAGCGGTGTAGATATTTCTATGTTTATAGAGATAGTGGTGTAGATAATTCCAACTTCATACAGATAGTAGTGTAGATATGTCCAAGTTCATACAGACTGCAGTGTAGACATTTCCACGTTTATACAGATGGCGGTGTAGATATTTCCATGTTCATACAGATGGCGGTTTAGATATTTCCATGTTTATAGAGATGGCGGTGTAGATATTCTCATGTTTACACAGATGGCGGTGTGGATATTTCGATGTTTACACAGATAGCGGTGTAGACATTTCCATATTTACGCAGATAGCGCTGTGGATATTTCCATGTTTATGCAGATAGCGGTGTAGATATTTCCATGTTTATACAGATAGCGGTGCGGATATTTCCATGTTTATACAGATATTGGTGCAGATATTTCCATGTTTATACAGATAGCGGTGTAGATATTTCCATCTTAATACAGATGACGCTGTAGATATTTCCATGTTCATCCAGATGCCGGTGTAGATATATCCATGTTCATACAGATGGCGGTGAAGATATTTCCATGTTCATACAGATGGCGGTGTAGATATTTCCATGTTCATACAGATGGCGGTGTAGATATTTCCATGTTCATACAGATGGCGGAGTAGATATTTCCATGTTCATACAAATGGCGGTGTAGATATTTCCATGTTCGTAGAGATGGCGGTGTAGATATTTCCAAGTTTATACAGATAGCAGTGTAGTTATTTCCATGTTTATAGAGATAGCAGTGCAGATATTTCCATTGATATACAGATAGCTGTGTAGATATTTGCATGTTCATACAGATAGCGGTGTAGGTATTTCCATGTTCATACAGATAGCGGTGTAGATATTTCCATGTTCCTACAGATAGCGGTGTAGATATTTCCATGTTCATACAGATAGCGGTGTAGATATTTCCATGTTCATGCAGATAGCGGTGTAGATATTTCTATGTACATACAGATGGCGGTGTAGATATTTACATGTTGATACAGATGGCGAGGTAGATATTTCCATGTTCGTACGGATGGCAGTGTAGATATTTCCATGTTCATACAGGTGGCGGTGAAGCTATTTCCATGTTTATAGAGATGGCGGTGAAGATATTTCCATGTTCCCACAGATGGCGGTGTAGATATTTCTATGTTCATATAAATGGTGGTGTAGATATTTCCATGTTCATAGAGATGGCGGTGTAGCTATTTCCATATTCATAGAGAAGGCGGAGTATATATTTCACTGTTCTTAAGGATGGCGGTGTAGATATTTCCATGTTCATACAGATGGCGGTGTAGATATTTCCATGTTTATAGTGATGGCGGTGTAGATATTTCCATGCTTATACAGAGGGCGGTTTAGATATTTCCATGTTTACACAGATAGCGGTGGAGATATTTCCACGTTGATACACATAGCGGTGTAGATATTTCCAAGTTTATAGAGACAGCGGTGTAGATATTTCCATGTGTATAGAGACAGCGTTGTAGATATTTCCATGTTTATACAGATAGCGGTATAGATATTTCCATGTTTATACAGATGGCGGTGTAGATATTTCCATGTTTATAGTGATGGCGGTGTAGATATTTCCATGTTTATACAGAGGGCGGTTTAGATATTTCCATGTTTACACAGATAGCGGTGGAGATATTTCCACATTGATACACATAGCGGTGTAGATATTTCCAAGTTTATAGAGACAGCGGTGTAGATATTTCCATGTGTATAGAGACAGAGTTGTAGATATTTCCATGTTTATACAGATAGCGGTATAGATATTTCCATGTTTATACAGATGGCGGTGTAGATATTTCCATGTGTATAGAGATGGCGGTGTAGATATTTCCATGTTTATACAGAGGGCAGTTTAGATATTTCCATGTTTACACAGATAGCGGTGTAGATATTTCCAAGTTTATGGAGATAGCAGTGTAGATATTTCCAGGTTTATAGAGACAACGTTGTAGGTATTTCCATCTTTATACAGATAGCGGCATAGATATTTCCATGTATATACAGATGGTGGTGTAGATATTTCCATGTTTATAGACTTGGCATTGTAGATATTTCCATGTTCATACAAATGGCAGTGTAGATATTTCCATGTTTATAGAGATAGCAGTGTAGTTATTTCCTTGTTTATAGAGAAAGCTGTGTAGATATTTCCATGTATATGCAGTTAGCTGTGTAGATATTTCCATGTTCATACAGATAGCGGTGTAGATATTTCCATGTTCATAAAGATAGCTGTGTAGATATTTCCATCTTCATACAGGTAGCGGTGTAGATATTTCCAGGTACATACAGATGGCGGTGTAGATATTTCCATGTTCATCCAGATGGCGGTGTAGATATTTCCATGTTCATGCAGATGGAGGTGAAGATATTTCCATGTTCCTAAAGATGGCGGTGTAGATATTTCCATGTTCATACAAACGGCAGTGTAGATATTTCCATGTTCATAGAGATGGCGGTGTAGTTATTTCCATGTTCATAGAGATAGCGGTGTAGACATTTCCACGTTTATAGAGATGGCGGTGTAGGTATTTCCATGTTCAGACGGATGGCGGTGTAGATATTTCCATGTTTATAGAGATGGAGTTGTAGATATTTCCATGTTTATAGACATGGCGGTGTAGATATTTAAATGTTTATAGACATGGCGGTGTAGATATTTAAATGTTTACACAGATAGCGGTGAAGATATTTCCATGTTGACACAGACAGCGGTGTGGATTTTCCATGTTCCTACAGATAGCGGTGTACATATTTCCATGTTCATAGAGATAGCGGTGTAGATATTTAAATGTTCATACAGATAGCGCTGTAGACATTTCCATGTTCATCCTGATGGCGGTGAAGATATTTCCATGTTCATACAGATGGCGGTGTAGATATTTCCATGTCCATACTGTTAACGGTGTAGATATTTCCATGTTCATACAGATGGCGGTGTAGATAATTCCATGTTCATACAGATGGCGGTGAAGATGTTTACATGTTCAAACTGATGGCGGAGTAGATATTTCCATGTTCATGGAGATGGCGGTGTAGATATTACCATGCTCATAGACATGGCAGTGTAGATATTTCCGTGTTCATACAGATGGCGGTGTAGATATTTCCATGTTTATAGAGATGGCGGTGTAGATATTTCCATGTTTATACAGAGTTCGGTTTAGATATTTCCATGTTTACATAGATAGCGTTGTAGATATTTCTATCTTGATACACATAGCGGTGTAGATATTTCCAAGTTTATAGAGATAGCGGTGTAGATATTTCCATGTTTATAATGATAGCGATGTAGATATTTCCATGTTTATACAGATAGCGGTATTGATATTTCCATGTTTATACAGTTGGCGGTGTAGATATTTCGAAGTTTATAGAGATAGCAGTGTAGTTATTTCCATGTATATAGAGAAAGCTGTGTAGATGTTTCCATGTAAATGCAGATAGCAGTGTAGATATTTCCATGTTCATGCAGATAGCGGTGTAGATATTTCTGTGTTCATACAGGTAGCGGTGTAGATCTTTCCAAGTTCATACAGATAGCGGTGTAGATAATTCCACCTTCATAGAGAGGGCGGTGTAGATATTTCTATGTTCATACTGATGGCGTTGTAGATATTTCCATGTTCAAAGAGATGGCGGTGTAGATATTTCCATGTTCATACAGATGGCAGTGTAGATATATCCATGTTCATAGAGATGGCAGTGTAGATATTTCCAAGTTCATAGAGATGGCGGTGTAGATATTTCCATGTTTATAGAGGTGGTGGTGTAGATAGTTTCATGTTTATACAGAGGGCAGTTTAGATATTTCCATGTTTACAGAGATAGCGGTGTAGATATTTCCATGTTGATGCACATAGTGGTGTAGAGATTTCTAAGTTTATGGAGACAGCAGTGTAGATATTTCCAAGTTTATAGAGATAGCGGTATAGATATTTCCATGTTTATGGAGATAGCGTTGTAGATACTTCCATGTATATACAGATAGCGGTATAGATATTTCCATGTTTGTACAGATGGCAGTGTAGTTATTTCCATGTTTACAGAGAGAGTGTTGTAGTTATTTCCAAGTTTATAGAGATAATGGTGTAGATATTACCATATTTATACAGATAGCGGTGTAGATATTTCCATGTTTATACAGATGGCGGTGCAGATATTTCCATGTTTATAGAGATGGGGTGTAGATATTTCCATGTTAATACAGATAGCGGTGTAGATATTTCCATGTTTATAGAGATGGCGGTGTAGTAATTTCCATGTTTATACAGATACGGTGAAGATAATTCAATGTTTATAGAGATAGCGGTGTAGATATTTCCAATTTTATAGAGATAGCAGTGTTGAAATTTCCATTTTCATACAGATAGCAGTGTAGATAGCTCCACGTTTATAGAGATGGCGGTGTAGATATTTCCATGTTCCTACAGATGGCGGTGTAAATATTTCCATGTTTATAGAGATGGCGGTGTTGATATTTCCATGTTTATACAGAAGGCGGTGTAGATATTTCCATGTTTACACAGATAGTGGTGTAGACTTTTCCATGTTTACACAGATAGCATTGTAGATATTTACATGTTTATAGAGATGGCAGTGTAGATATTTCCATGTTTATACAGATAGCGGTGAAGATATTTCCATGTTTACACACATAGCGGTGTGGATATTTCCATGATTATACTGATAGCGGTGCAGATATTTCCATGTTTATACAGATAGCGGAGCAGATATTTCCATGTTCATACAGATACCGGTGTAGATATTTCCATGTTCATACAGATAGAGGTGTAGATATTTCCATGTTCATACAGATGGCGGTGTAGATATTTCCATGTTCATACAGATGGCGGTGAAGATATTTACATGTTCAAACAGATGGCGGTGTAGATATTTCCATGTTCATAGAGACGGCAGTGTAGATATTAATATGCTCATAGACATGGCAGTGTAGATATTTCCATGTTCGTACGGATGGTGGTGTAGATATTTCCATGTTCATGCAGATAGCGGTGTAGATATTTCCATGTTCATCCAGATGCCAGTGTAGATATATCCACGTTCATACAGATGGCGGTGAAGATATTTCCATGTTCATACAGATGGCGGTGTAGATATTTCCATGTTCATACAAATAGCGGTGTAGATATTCCCATGTTCATAGAGATGGCTGTGTAGGTATTTCCTTGTTTCTACAAATGGCGGTGTAGATATTTCCATGTTGATAGGCATGGTGGTGTAGATGTTTCCATGTTTATACAGATAGCAGTGTAGTTATTTCCATGTTTATAGAGATAGCAGTGTAGATATTTCGATGGATATACAGATTGCGGTGTAGATATTTGCATGTTCATACAGATAGCGGTGTAGATATTTCCATGTTCATACAGTTAGCGGTGTAAATATTTCCATGTTCATACAGATTGCGGTGTGGATATTTCCATGTTCATACAGATGGCGGTGAAGATATTTACATGTTCATACAGATGGCGGTGTAGGTATTTCTATGTTCATAGAGATGGAGGTGTAGATATTTCCATGTTCATAGAGTTGGCGGTGTAGATATTTCCATGTTCATACGGATGGTGGTCGAGATATTTCCATGTTCATACAGATGGCGGTGTAGATATTTCCATGTTTATAAAGGTGGCGGTGTAGATATTTCCATGTTTATACAGAGGGGGGTTTAGATATTTCCATGTTTACGCAGATAGCGGTGTAGATATTTCCATGTTGATACACATAGCGGTGTAGCTATTTAAGAGTTTATAGAGATAGCGGTTTTGATATTTCCATGTTTATAGAGACAGCGTTGTAGATATTTCCATGGTTATATAGATAGCGGTACAGATATTTCCATGTTTATACAGATGGCAGTGTAGATATTTCCATGTTTTTAGAGATGCCAGTGTAGATATTTCCATGTTCATACAAATGGCGGTGTAGATATTTCCATGTTCATACAAATGGCGGTGTAGATATTTCCATGTTCATAGAGATGGCGGTGTAGTTATTTCCATGTTTATAGAGATAGCGGTGTAGATATTTCCATGTTTATAGAGATAGCAGTGTAGATATTTCCATTTATATACAGATAGCTGTGTAGATATTTCCATGTTCATACAGATAGCGTTGTAGATATTTCCATGTTCATACAGATATCAGTGTAGATATCTCCATGTTCATACAGGTAGCGGTGTAGATATTTCCATGTTCATTCAGATAGCGGTGTAGATATTTCCATGTTCATACGGATAGCGGTGGAGATATTTCCACCTTTATAGAGATGGCAGTGTAGATATTTCCATGTTCATACAGATGGCGGTGTAGATATTTCCATGTTTATAGAGATGGCGGTGTAGATATTTCCATGTTCATAGAGATGGCGGTGTAGTTATTTCCATGTTTATAAAGATGGCGGTGTAGTTATTTCCATGTTTATAGAGATAGCAGTGTAGATATTTCCATATATATACAGATAGCTGTGTAGTTATTTCCATGTTAATAGAGATAGCAGTGTAGATATTTCCATGTTCATACAGATAGCGTTGTAGAAATTTCCATGTTCATACAGATATCAGTGTACATATTTCCATGTTCATACAGATAGCATTGTAGATATTTCCATGTTCATACAGATAGCGGTGTAGATATTTCCGTGTTCATCCAGATGGCGGTGAAGATATTTCCATGTTCACAGAGATGGTGGTGAAGATATTTCCATGTTCATACAGATTGCGGTGTAGATATTTCAATGTTCGCACACATGGCGGTGTAGATATTTCCATGTTCATAGAGATGGCGGTGTAGATATTTCCATTTTCATACGGAGGGCGGTGTAGATATTTCCATGTTACTACAGATGGCGGTGTAGATATTTCCATGTTTATAGAGATGGCGGTGTAGACATTTTCATGTTTATACAGAGGGCGATTTAGATATTTCTATGTTTACAGAGATAGCGGTGTTATTTCCATATTGACATACATGGCGGTGTAGAAATTTCCAAGTTTATAGAGATAGCGGTGTAGATAGTTCCAAGTTTACAGAGATAGCGGTGTAGATATCTCCATGTTTATACAGATAGCGGTGTAGGTATTTCCATGTTTATACAGATAGCGGTATAGATATTTCCATGTTTATACAGATGGCGGTCTAGATATTTCCATGTTTATAGAGATTGCCGTCTAGATATTTCCATGTTTACAGAGATAGTGTTGTAGTTATTTCCCAGTTTATAGAGACAGCGTTGAAGATATTTCCATGTTTATACAGATAGAGGTGAAGTTATTTCCATGTTTATACAGATAGCAGTGTAGATATTTCCCTGTTCATCCAGATAGTGGTGTAGATGTATCCATGTTCATACAGATGGCGGTGAAGATGTTTCCATGTTCATACAGAAGGCGGTGTAGATATTTCCATGATCATAGAGATTGTGGTGTAGATATTTCCATGTTTATACAGATGGCAATGTGGATATTTCCATGTTTATAAGGATGGCGGTGTAGATATTTCTATGTTTATAGAGATAGCAGTGTAGTTATTTCCAAGTTTATAGAGATAGAGGTGTAGATATTTCCATGTTTATACAGATAGCGGTGTAGATATTTCCATGTTTACACAGATAACGGTGTAGATATTTCCATGTTTTTAGAGACAGCTGTGTAGATATTTCCATGTTTGTACAGATAGCTGTGTGGATATATCCATGTTCATACAGAAAGCGGTGTAAATATTTCCAGCTTTGTACAGAGGGCCGCGTAGATATTTACATGTTCATGCAGATGGCGGAGTAGATATATCCATGTTTATGGAGATGGCGGTGTAGCTATTTACATGTTTATACAGATGGCGGTGTAGCTATTTAACGTTTATAGAGATGGCAGTGTAGATATTACCAAGTTTATAGAGATATCGTTGTAGATATTTTCATGTTCATACCGATAACGGTGTAGATGTTTCGATGTTCAGACAGATAGTGGTGTAGATATTTCCATGTTTATAGAGATAGCGGTGTAGATATTTCCAGGTTTATACAGATCGCGGTGTAGATATTTCCATGCTCATATAGATGGCGGTAATGATATTTCCATGTTTATACAGATGGCGTTGAAGATATTTGCATGTTTATACAGAAGGCGGTGTAGATATTTCTATGTTCATACAGATGGCGATGTAAGTACTTCCATGTTCATACAGATGGCGGTGTAGATATTTCAATGTTTATAGAGATAGCGGTGTAGTTATTTCCATGTTTGTAGAGATGGCGGTGTAGATATTTCCATGTTTATAGAGGTGGCGGTGTAGATATTTCCATGTTTATAGAGATAGCGGTGTAGGTATTTCCAGGTTTATACAGATAGCGGTGTAGATATTTCCTTGTTTATAGAGATAATGGTGTAGATATTTCCATGTTTATACTGATAGCGGTGTGGATATTTCCATGTTTATAGTGATGGCGGTCTAGATATTTCCATGTTTATAGAGATAGCGGTGTAGATATTTCCATGTTTATACAGATGGTGGTGTAGATATTTCTATGTTGAAAAAGATGGTGGTGCAGATATTTCCATGTTTATACAGATAGTTGTGTAGATATTTCCATGTTCATGCAGATGGCGGTGTAGATATTTCCATGTTCATACAGCTGGCGGTTTAGATATTTCCATGTTCATACCGTTAACGGTGTAGATATTTCAATGTACATACAGATAGTGGTGTAGATATTTCCATGTTTATAGAGAAAGCGGTGTAGATATTTCCATGTTTATACAGATAGCGGTGTAGATATTTCCATGTTTATAGAGATAGCGGTGTAGATATTTCCATGTTTATACAGATAGCGGTGTGGATAGTTCCATGTTTATAGAGATGGCGGTCTAGATATTTCCATGTTTATAGAGATAGCGGTGTAGGTATTTCCATGTTTATAGAGATAGATGTGTAGATATTTCCATGTTTATTCAGATGGTGGTGTAGATATTTCCATGTTGATAAAGATGGTGGTGCAGATATTTCCATGTTTATACAGATAGCTGTGTAGATATTTCCATGTTCATACAGATGGCTGTGTAGATATTTAAATGTTCATACAGATGGCGGTGAAGATATTCCCATGTTTATACAGATAGCTGTATAGATATTTCTTGTTCATACAGATGGCTGTGTAGATATTTTCATGTTCATACAGATGGCGGTGAAGATATTCCCATGTTTATACAGATAGCTGTATAGATATTTCTTGTTCATACAGATGGCTGTGTAGATATTTCCATGTTCATACCGATAACGGTGTAGATATTTCCATGTTCATACAGATTGTGGTGTAGATATTTCCATGTTTATAGAGATAGCGGTGTAGATATTTCCAGGTTTATACAGATAGCGGTTTAGATATTTCCATACTCATACAGATAGCGGTGTAGATATTTCCATGTTAATATAGATGGCGGTAATTATATTTCCATGTTTATACAGATGGCGTTCAAGATATTTCCATGTTTATACAGATGGCGGTGTAGATATTTCTATGATCATACAGATGGCGGTGTAAGTACCTCCATGTTCATACTGATGGCGGTCTAGGTATTTCCATATTTATAGAGATAGCGGTGTAGTTATTTCCATGTTTGTAGAGATGGCGGTGTAGATATTTCCATGTTCATGGAAATTGCGGTGTAGTTATTTCCATGTTTATACTGATGGTGGTGTAGATATTTCCAAATTTATAGAGATGGCGGTGTAGATATTTCCATGTTTATAGAGATGGTGGTGTACATATTTCCTTGTGTATACAGATAGCGGTTTAGATATTTCCATGTTTATACAGATAGCAGTGTAGATATTTCCATATTAATACAGATGGCGGTGTAGATGTTTCCATGTTCCTACAGATGGCGGTGTAGATATTTCCATGTTCATACAGATACCGGTGTATATATTTCCATGTTCCTACAGATGGCGGTGTAGATATTTCCATGTTCATACAGATGGCGGTGTAGATACTTCCATGTTCATAGAAATGGTGGTGTAGTTATTTCCATGTTTATAGAGATAGCAGTGTAGATATTTCCATTGACATACAGATAGCGGTGTAGATATTTCCAAGTTTATGCAGATGGCGGTGTAGATATTTACATGTTTATAGAGTTGGCGGTCTAGATATTTCGATGTTTATAGAGATAGTGGTGTAGTTATTTCCAAGTTTATAGAGACTGCGGTGTAGATATTTCCATGTTTACACAGATAGCGGTGTAGATATTTCCATGTTTATAGAGATAGCGGTGTAGTTATTTCCATGTTTATACTGATAGCGGTGAAGATATTTCCATGTTTACACAGTTAGCCGTTTGGATATTTCCATGTTTATGCAGGTAGCGGTGTAGGTATTTCCAAGTTTATGCAGATAGCGGTGCAGATATTTCCATGTTCATACAGATAGCGGTGTAGATATTTCCATGTTCATACAGATAGCGGTGTAGATATTTCCATGTTCATACAGATAGCGGTGTAGATATTTCCATGTTCATACAGATAGCGTTGTAGTTATTTGCATGTTCATACAGATAGTGGTGTAGATATTTCCATGTTCATAGAGATAGCGGTTTAGATATTTCCATGTTCATATAGATAGCAGTGTAAATAATTCCACCTTTATAGAGATGGCGGTGTAAATATTTCTATGTTCATACAGTTGGCGGTGAAGATATTTCCATGTTTATACTGATGGCGGTGTAGATATTTCCATGTTTATACAGATAGCGGTGTAGGTATTTCCATCTTAATACAGATGGCGGTGTAGATATGTCCATGTTCGTACAGAGGGCGGTGTAGACATTTCCATGTTAATACAGATGGCGCTGTAGATATTTCGAAGTTTATAGAGAAACGCTGTAGTTATTTCCATATTTATAGAAAAATCTGTGTAGATATTTCCATGTATATGCAGATAGCTGTGTAGATATTTCCGTGTTCATGCAGATAGCGGTGTAGATATTTCCATGTTCATCCAGATGTCGATGTAGATATATCCATGTTCATACAGATGGGGGTGAAGGTATTTCCATGTTCATACAGATGGCGGTGTAGATATTTCCATGTTCATAGAGATGGCGGTGTAGATATTTCCATGTTCTTAGAGATGGAGGTGTAGATATTTCCATGTTCATAGAGATGGCGTTGTAGATATTTCCATGTTCATAGAGATGGCGGTGTAGTTATTTCCATGTTCATACAGATGGCGGTGTAGATATTTCCATGTTCATAGAGATGGCCGTGTAGATATTTCCATGTTTATACAGATATCAGTGTAGTTATTTCCATGTTTGTAGAGATAGCAGTGTAGATATTTCCATTGATATACAGATAGCTGTGTAGATATTTGCATGTTCATGCTGATGGCGGTGTAGATATTTCCATGTTCATACAGATAGCGGTGTAGATATTTCCATGTTCATACAGATAGCGGTGTAGATATTTCCATGTTCATACAGATAGCGGTGTAGATATTTCCAATTTCACACAGATAGCGGTGTAGATATTTCCATGTTCATACAGTTAGCGGTGTAGATGTTTCCATGTTCATACAGATGGCAGTGTAGATATTTACATGTTCACACAGATGGCGGTGTAGCTATTTCCATGTTCGTACAGATGGCGGTGTAGATGTTTCCAGGTTCATAGAGATGGCGGTGTAGATATTTCCAGGTTTTTGCATATAGCGGTATATATATTTCCATGTTTATAGAGATGGCGGTGTAGATATTTTCATGTTTATACTGATAGCGTTGCGGATATTTCCATGTTTATACAGATAGTGGTGCAGATGTTTCCATGTTTATACAGATAGCGGTGTAGATATTTCCATGTTCCTACAGATGGCGGTGTAGATATTTCCATGTTCATACAGATAGCGGTGTAGATGTTTCCAAGTTTATAGAGATAGCGGTGTAGATATTACCAGGTTTTTACAGATAGCGGTGCGGATAATTCCATGTTTATACAGATAGTGGTGCAGATATTTCCATGTTTATGCAGACAGCGGTGTAGATATTTCTATCTTAATACAGATGGCGGAGTAGATATGTCCATGTTTATACAGATGGTGGTGTAGATATTTCCATGTTCATACAGAAGGCGGTCTAGATATTTCGAAGTTTATAGAGATAGCGCTGCAGTTATTTCCATATTTATAGAGAAATCTGTGTAGATATTTCCATGTATATGCAGATAGCTGTGTAGATATTTCCATGTTCATGCAGATAGCGGTGTGGATATTTCCATGTTCATCCAGATGCCGGTGTAGATATATCCATGTTCATACAGATGGCGGTGAAGATATTTCCATGTTCATACAGATGGCCGTGTAGATATTTCCATGTTCGTACAGATGGCGGTGTAGGTATTTCTATGTTCATAGAGATGGCTGATAGATATTTCCATGTTCATACAAATGGCGGTGTAGTTATTTCCATGTTCATAGAGATGGCGGTGTAGATATTTCCATGTTTATACAGATAGCAGTATAGTTATTTCCAAGTTTATAGAGATAGCAGTGTAGATATTTCCAGTGATATACAGATAGCTGTGTAGATATTTGCATGTTCATACAGATAGCGGTGTAGATATTTCCATGTTCATACACATAGCGGTGTAGATATTTCCATGTTGATACAGATAGCGGTGTAGATATTTCCATGTTGATACAGATAGCGGTGTAGATATTTCCATGTTCATACAGATAGCGGTGTAGATATTTCCATGTTCATACAGATAGCATTGTAGATATTTCCATGTTCATACAGTTAGCGGTGTAGTTATTTCCATGTTCATACAGATGGCGGTGTAGATATTTACATGTTCATACAGATGGCGGTGTACATATTTCCATGTTCGTACGGATGGCAGTGTAGATATTTCCATGTTCATACAGGTGGCTGTGTAGATATTTCCATGTTTATACTGATAGCAGTGTAGTTATTTCCATGTTTATAGAGATAGCAGCGTAGATATTTCCATTGATATACAGATAGCTGTATAGGTATTTCCATGTTCATACAGATAGCGGTGTAGATATTTCCATGTTCATACAGATGGCGGTGTAGATATTTCCATGTTTATAGAGATGGCGTTGTAGATATTTTCATGTTGACACAGATGGCGGTGTAGATATTTCCATGTATACACAGATAGCGGTGTAGACATTTCCATGTTTACACAGATAGCGGTGTATATATTTCCATGTTTATGCAGATAGCAGTGTTGATATTTCCATGTTTATAGAGATAGCGTTGTAGATATTTACATGTTCATACAGATGGCGGTGTAGATATTTCCATGTTCGTGCAGATGGCGGTGTAGATATTTCCATGTTCATAGAGATGGCGGTGTAGATATTTCCATGTTTCTGCCGATACCGGTATAGATATTTCCATGTACATACAGAGGGTGGTGTAGATATTTACATGTTCATGCAGATGGCGGGGTAGATATTTCCATGTTCGTACGGATGGCAGTGTAGATATTTCCATGTTCATACAGGTGGCTGTGTAGATATTTCCATGTTTATAGAGATCGCGGTGTAGATATTTCCAAGTTTATACAGAGGGCGCTTTAGATATTTTCATGTTTACACAAATAGCGGTGTAGATATTTCCATGTTGATTCACATACCGGTGTAGATATTTCCACGTTTATAGAGATAGCGGTGTAGATATTTCCATGTTTATAGAGATAGCGATGTAGATATTTCCATGTTTATGCAGATAGCGGTATAGATATTTCCATGTTTATTCAGATGGTGGTGCAGATATTTCCATTTTTATAGAGATGGCCGACTAGATATTTCCATGTTTATAGAGATAGCAGTGTAGACATTTCCATGTTCATTCAGATAGCGTTGTAGAAATTTCTATGTTCATACAGATAGCAGTGTACTTATTTCCATGTTCATGCAGATAGCGGTGTAGATATTTCCATGTTCATACAGATAGCGGTGTAGATATTTCCATGTTCATCCAGATGGCGGTGAAGGTATTTCCATGCTCACAGAGATGGCGGTGAAGATATTTCCATGTTCATACAGATGGCGGTGTAGCTATTTCAATGTTCGCACACATGGCGGTGTAGATATTTCCATGTTCATAGAGATGGCGGTGTAGATATTTCCATTTTCATACGGAGGGCGGTGTAGATATTTCCATGTTCCTACAAATGGCGGTGTAGATATTTCCATGTTTATAGAGATGGCGGTGTAGATGTTTTCATGTTTATACAGAGGGCGATTAAGATATTTCTATGTTTACGGAGATAGTGGTGTTATTTCCATGTTGATACACATGGTGGTGTAGAAATTTCCAAGTTTATAGAGATAGCGGTGTAGATTGTTCCAAGTTTACAGAGATAGCGGTGTAGATATTTCCATGTTTATACAGAATGCGGTGTAGATATTACCACGTTTCTACAGATAGGGGTGTAGATATTTACATGTTTATACAGATGGCGGTCTAGATATTTCTATGTTTATAGAGATGGCCGTCTAGATATTTCCATGTTGACAGAGATAGTGTTGTAGTTATTTCCTAGTTTATAGAGATAGCGGTGTAGATATCTCTATGTTTATACAGATAGCGGTGATGATATTTCCATGTTTTTACAGAGAGCGGTGTAGATATTTAAATGTTTATAGAGATGGTGATCTTGATATTTTCTTGTTTTACAGATTGCGGTGTAGATATTTCCATGTTTATAGAGATAGCGGTGTAGATATTTCCAATTATATACAGATAGCAGTGTAGATATTTCCATGTTCATACAGATAGCAGTGTAGATATTTCCACGTTTATAGAGATGGCTTTGTAGATATTTCCATGTTCATACAGATGGCGTTGTAGATATTTCCATATTTATAGAGAGGGAGGTGTAGATATTTCCATGTTTATTCAGTTGGCGGTGTAGATATTTCCACGTTTATACAGATAGCGGTGTAGATATTTCCATGTTTACACAGATAGCGGTGTGGATATCTCCATGTTTATACAGATAGCGGTTTAGGTATTTCCATGTATATACTGATGGCGGTGTAGATTTTTCCATGTTCCTACAGATAGCGGTGTAGATATTTGCTTGTTCATACAGATAGCGGTGTAGATATTTCCAAGTTTACAGAGATGGCGGTATAGATAATTCCATGTTTATAGACAAAACTTTGTAGATATTTCCATGTATATGCAGATAGCTGTGTTGATATTTCCATGTTTATACAGATAGCGGTGTAGATATATCTATATTAATACAGATGGCGTTGTAGATATTTCCATGTTCCTACAGATAGCAGTGTAGATATTTCCATGTTCATACAGATAGCGGTGTAGATATTTCTATGTTGATACTGATGGCGGTGAAGATAATTCCATGTTCAAACAGATGGCAGTGCAGATACTTCCATGTTCATACAAATGGCGGTGTAGTTATTTGCATGTTCATAGAGATGGCGCTGTAGTTATTTCCATGTTTATTGAGATAGCGGTGTAGTTATTTCCATGTTTATAGAGATAGCGGTGTAGATATTTCTATGTATATACAGAAAGCAGTGTGAATTTTTCCATGTTCATACAGATAGCGGTATAGATATTTTCATCTTTATAGAGATGGTGGTGTAGATATTTCCATGTTCATACAAGTGATGGTGCAGTTATTTCCATGTTCACAGAGATGGCGTTGTAAATATTTCCATGTTTATACAGATAGCAGTGTAGATATCTCCATGTTTATACAGATGGCGATGTAGATATTTCCTTGTTTATACAGATAGCAGTGTAGATATTTCCATTGATATACAGACAGCTGTGAAGATATTTGCATGTTCATACAGGTAGCGGCATAGATATTTCCATGTTCATACAGATAGCGGTGTAGATATTTCCGTTTTCATACAGATAGCGGTGTAGATATTTCCATGTTCATACAGTTAGCGGTGTAGATATTTCCATGTTCATGCAGATGGCGGTGTAGATATTTCTATGTTCATCCAGATGGCGGTGTAGATATTTCCATGTTCATGCAGATGGCGGTGAAGATATTTCCATGTTCCCACAGATGGCGGTGTAGATATTTCTATGTTCATACAAATGGCGGTGTAGATATTTCCAAGTTGATACACATAGCGGTGTAGATATTTCCAAGTTTATAGAGATAGCGGTGTAGATATTTCCATGTTTATAGAGACAACGTTGTAGGTATTTCCATCTTTACACAGATAGCGGTATAGATATTTCCGTGTTTATACAGATGGCGGTGTAGATATTTCCATGTTTATACAGATAGCGGTGTAGATATTTCCATGTTTATACAGATGGCGTTGTAGATATTTCCTTGTTTATACAGATAGCGGTGTAGATATTTCCACGTTTATACAGAAGGCGGTGTAGATATTTCCATTTTTTAGAGATGGAGTTGTAGATATTTCCATGTTTATACGGAAGGCGGTGTAGATATTTCCATGTTTATAGACATGGCGGTGTAGATATTTCTATGTTTACACAGATAGCGGTGAAGATATTTCCATGTTGACGCAGATAGCGGTGTGGATTTTCCATGTTCCTACAGATAGCGGTGTACATATTTCCATGTTCATAGAGATAGCGGTGTAGATATTTAAATGTTCATACAGATAGCGCTGTAGATATTTCCATGTTCATCCTGGTGTCGGTGAAGATATTTCCATGTTCATACAGATGGTGGTGAAGATATTTCCATGTTCATACAGATGGCGGTGTAGATATTTCCATGTTCATACAGTTAACGGTGTAGATATTTCCATGTTCATACAGATGGTGGTGTAGATAATTCCATGTTCATACAGATGGTGGTGAAGATGTTTACACGTTCAAACCGATGGCGGTGTAGATATTTCCATGTTCATGGAGATGGCGTTGTAGATATTACCATGCTCATTGACATGGCAGTGTAGATATTTCCATGTTCATACAGATGGCGGTGTAGATATTTCCATGTTTATAGAGATGGCGGTGTAGATATTTCCAGGTTTATACAGAGTTCGGTTTAGATATATCCATGTTTTCATAGATAGCGTTGTAGATATTTCCATCTTGATACACATAGCGGTGTAGATATTTCCAAGTTTACAGAGATAGCGGAGTAGATATTTCCATGTTTATAATGATAGCGTTGTAGATATTTCCATGTTTATACAGATAGCGGTATTGATATTTCCATGTTTATACAGATAGCAGTGTAGATATTTCCATCTTAATACAGATGGCGGTGTAGATATTTCCATGTTCCTACAGACGGCGCTGTAGATATTTCCATGTTCATACAGATGGCGGTGTAGATATTTCGAAGTTTATAGAGATAGCGGTGTAGTTATTTCCATGTATATAGAGAAAGCTGTGTAGGTGTTTCCATGTAAATGCAGATAGCTGGGTAGATATTTCCATGTTCATGCAGATAGCGGTGTTGATATTTCCATGTTCATCCAGATGCCGGTGTATATATATCCATGTTCATAGAGATGGCAGTGTTGATATTTCCAAGTTTATAAAGATAGCGGTATAGATATTTCCATGTTTATGGAGATAGCGGTGTAGATATTTCCATGTTTATACAGATAGCGGTATAGATATTTCCATGTTTATACAGATGGCAGTGTAGATATTTCCATGTTTACAGAGATAGTGTTGTAGATATTTCCAAGTTTATAGAGATAGTGGTGTAGATATTTCCATGTTTATACAGATATAGGTGTAGATATTTCCATGTTTATACAGATGGCGGTGCAGGTATTTCCATGTCTATAGAGATGGGGGTGAAGATATTTCCATGTTAATACAGATAGCGGTGTAGATATTTCCATGTTTATAGAGATGGCGGTGTAGTAATTTCCATGTTTATACAGATACGGTGAAGATAATTCCATGTTTATAGAGATAGCGGTGTAGATATTTCCAATTTTATACAGATAGCAGTGTTGAAATTTCCATGTTCATACAGATAGCGGTGTAGATAGCTCCACGTTTATAGAGATGGCGGTGTAGATATTTCCATGTTCCTACAGATGGCGGTGTAAATATTTCCATGTTTATAGAGATGGCGGTGTTGCTATTTCCATGTTCATACAGAAGGCGGTGTAGATATTTCCATGTTTACACAGATAGTGGTGTAGACCTTTCCATGTTTACACAGATAGCATTGTAGATATTTTCATGTTTATGGAGATGGCAGTGTAGATATTTCCATGTTTATACAGATAGCGGTGAAGATACTTCCATGTTTACACACATAGCGGTGTGGATATTTCCATTATTATACTGATAGTGGTGCAGATATTTCCATGTTTATACAGATAGCGGTGCAGATATTTCCATGTTTATAATGGTAGCGGTGTAGATATTTCCATGTTCATACAGATAACGGTGTAGGTATTTCCATGTTCATACAGATAGCGGTGTAGATATTTCCATGTTCATTCAGATGGCGGTGTAGATATTTCCATGTTCATACAGATGGCGGTGAAGATATTTACATGTTCAAACAGATGGCAGTGTAGATATTTCCATGTTCATAGAGACGACAGTGTAGATATTAACATGCTTATAGACATGGCAGTGTAGATATTTCCATGTTCATATGGATGGCGGTGTAGATATTTCCATGTTCATGTAGATAGCGGTGTAGATATTTCCATGTTCATCCAGATGCCAGTGTAGATATA
Source organism: Gorilla gorilla gorilla (assembly GCF_029281585.2). NCBI lineage: Eukaryota > Metazoa > Chordata > Mammalia > Primates > Hominidae > Gorilla > Gorilla gorilla. Next base: position 15,327,569 of record NC_073234.2, on the reverse strand, counting down.
TCCACGTTCATACAGAAGGCGGTGAAGATATTTCCATGTTCATACAAATGGCGGTGTAGATATTTCCATGTTCATACAAATAGCGGTGTAGATATTCCCATGTTCATAGAGATGGCTGTGTAGGTATTTCCTTGTTCATACAAATGGCGGTGTAGATATTTCCATGTTGATAGAGATGGTGGTGTAGATATTTCCATGTTTATACAGATAGAAGTGTAGTTATTTCCATGTTTATAGAGATAGCAGTGTAGATATTTCCATTGATATACAGATAGCGGTGTAGATATTTGCATGTTCATACAGATAGCGGTGTAGATATTTCCATGTTCATACAGTTAGCGGTGTAAATATTTCCATGTTCATACAGATGGCGGTGAAGATATTTACATGTTCATACAGATGGCGGTGTAGATATTTCTATGTTCATAGAGATGGAGGTGTAGATAGTTCTAAGTTTATAGAGATAGTGGTGTAGATATTTCCATGTTTATACAGAGAGTGGTGCGGATAATTCCATGTTTATACAGATAGTGGTGCAGATATTTCCATGTTTATACAGATAGCGGTGTAGATATTTCCATCTCAATACAGATGGCGGTGTAGATATGTTCATGTTTGTACAGATGGCGGTGTACATATTTCCTTGTTCATAGAGAAGGCGGTGTAGATATTTCGAAGTTTATAGAGATAGCGCTGCAGTTATTTCCATTTTTATTGAGAAATCTGTGTAGATATTTCCATGTATATGCAGATAGCTGTGTAGATGTTTCCATGTTCATGCAGATAGAGGTGTAGATATTTCCATGTTCATCCAGATGCCGGTGTAGATATTTCCATTTTCATACAGAGGGCGGTGTAGATATTTCCATGTTCATAGAGATGGCGGTGTAGATATTTCCATGTTCATACACATGGCGGTGTAGATATTTCCATGTTTGTACGGATGGCAGTGTAGATATTTCCATGTTCATACAGGTGGCGGTGTAGATATTTCCATGTTTTTACAGATAGCAGTGTAGATATTTCCATGTTTATAGAGATAGCAGTGTAGATATTTCCATTGATATACAGATAGCTGTGTAGATATTTGCATGTTCATACAGATAGCGGTGTAGATATTTCCATGTTCATACAGATAGCGGTGTAGATATTTCCATGTTCATACAGATGGCGGTGTAGATATTTCGAAGTTTATAGAGATAGCGCTGTAGTTATTTCCATATTTATAGAGAAATCTGTGTAGATATTTCCATGTATATGCAGATAGCTGTGTAGATATTTCCATGTCCATGCAGATAGCGGTGTAGATATTTCCATGTTTATGCCGATAGCGGTATAGATATTTCCATGTTTATACAGATGGTGGTGTAGATATTTCCATGTTTATACAGATGGCGGTCTAGATATTTCCATGTTTATAGAGATAGTGGTGTAGTTATTTCCAAGTTTATAGAGACAGCGTTGTAGATATTTCCAAGTCTATACAGATAGCGGTGAAGATATTTCCATGTTTATACAGATAGCGGTGTAGATATTTCCATGTTTATACAGATAGTGGTGTAGATATTTCTATGTTTATAGAGATAGTGGTGTAGATATTTCCAATTTTATAAAGATAGCAGTGTAGATATTTCCAAGTTCATACAGATAACGGTGTAGATATTTACACGGTTATTGAGATGGCGGTGTAGATATTTCCATGTTCATACAGATGGCGGTGTAGATAATTCCATGTTCGTACAAATGGCGGTGTAAATATTTCCTTGTTCATAGAGATGGTGGTGTAGATATTTCCATGTTCATACAAATGGCGGTGTAGATATTTGAAGGTTCATAGAGATGGCGGTGTAGATATTTCCATGTTTATACAGATAGCAGTGTAGTTATTTCCATGTTTATAGAGATAGCAGTGTAGATATTTCCATTGATATAGAGATAGCTGTGTAGATATTTGCATGTTCATACAGATAGCGGTGTAGATATTTCCATGTTGATACAGATAGCGGTGTAGATATCTCCATGTTCATACAGATAGCGGTGTAGGTATTTCCATTTTTATACAGATAGCGGTGTAGATATTTCCATGTTCATACAGATAGCGGTGTAGATATTTCAAAGTTCATACAGATAGCGGTGTAGATATTTCCATGTTCATACAGATGGCGGTTTAGATAATTCCACCTTCATAGAGACGGCGGTGTAGATATTTCTATGTTTATACAGATAGCGGTGTACATATTTCCATGTTTATAGAGATAGCGGTGTAGATATTTCTAATTTTATACAGATAGCATTGTAGATATTTCCATGTTCTTACAGATAGCGGTGTAGATATTTCCACGTTTATAGAGATGGTTGTGTAGGTATTTCCATGTTCATAGAGATGGCGGAGTAGATATTTCCATGTTTATAGAGATGGCGGTGTAGATATTTCCATCTTCATACAGATAGCAGTGTAGATATTTCCATGTTTATACAGACAGCGGTGTACATATTTCCATGTTTATACAGGTAGCTGTGTAGATATTTCCATATTTATAGAGATTGCGGTGTAGATATTTACATGTTTACACTGATAGCGGTGTAGACCTTTCCATGTTTACACAGGTAGCATTGTTGAGATTTACATTTCTATAGAGATAGCGGTTTAGTTATTTCCATGTTTATATGGATAGCGGCGAAGTTATTTCCATGTTTACACAGATAGCGGTTTGGATATTTCCATGTTTATACAGATAGCGGTGTAGATATTTCCATGTTTATGCAGATAGCGGTGTAGACACTTCCATCTTAATACAGATGGCGGTGTAGATATTTCCATGTTCCTACAGATGGCGGTGTAGATATTTCCATCTTAATACAGATGGCTGTGTAGATATTTCCATGTTCATATAGATGGCGGTGTAGATATTTCAAAGTTCATACTGATGGCGGTGTAGATATTTCCATGTTTATAGAGATAGCGGAGCAGTTATTTCCATGTTTATAGAGAGAGCTTTGTAGATATTTCCATGTTCATACAGATAGCAGTGTAGATATTTCCATGTTCATACACATAGCAGTGCAGATATTTCCATGTTCATACAGATGGCGGTGTAGATATTTCCATGTTTATAGAGATAGCGGTGTAGTTATTTCCATGTTTATAGAGATAGCTGTGTTGATATTTCCATGTATATACAGATAGCTGTGTAGATATTTCCATGTTCATACAGATAGCGGTGTAGACCTTTCCATGTTTGCACACATAGCGTTGTAAATATTTACATGTTTATTGAGAGAGCGGTGTAGTTATTACAATGTTTATACAGATAGCGGTGAAGATATTTCCATGTTTACACAGATAGCGGTGTGGATATTTCCATGTTTATACAGATAGCGGTGTAGATATTTCCATGTTTATACAGATAGCGGTGCAGATATTTCCATGTTTGTACAGATAGCGGTGTAGATATTTCCAAGTTCTTACAGATAGCGGTGTAGTTATTTCCATGTTCATACAGATAGTGGTGTAGATATTTCCATGTTCATAGAGATATCGGTGTAGATATTTCCATGTTCATACAGATAGCGGTGTAGATATTTCCATGTTTATACAGATAGCGGTGTAGATATTTCCATGTTTATACAGATAGCGGTGTAGATATTTCCATCGTAATACAGATGGCTCTGTAGATATTTCCATGTTGACACAGATGGCGGTGTAGATATTTCGAAGTTCATTCAGATGGCGGTGTAGATATTTCCATGTTTATAGAGATAGTGGTACTGTTATTTCCATGTTTATAGAGTGCTGTGTAGATATTTCCATGTTCATACAGATAGCAGTGTAGATGTTTCCATGTTCATACATATAGAGTTGCAGATATTTACATGTTCATACAGATAGCAGTGTAGATATTTCCATGTTCATACAGATAGCGGTGTAGATATTTCCATGTTCATACAGATAGCGGTGTAGATATTTCCATGTTTGTAGAGATAGCCGTGTAAATATCTCCTTGTTTATAGAGATACCATTGTGAATATTTCCATGTTTATAGAGATACCGGCGTAAATACTTGCATGTTTATAGACATAGCGGTGTAAATATTTCCATGTTTATAGAGATAGCGGTGTAGATATTTCCATGTTTATAAAGAGAGCGGTGTAGATATTTCCATGTTTATACAGATAGCAGTGTAGATATTTCCATGTTTATACAGGGAGCGGTGTTAAGGTTTACATGTTTGCAGAGATGGTGTAGATATTTCCATGTTTATACAGATAGCGGTGTAGATATTTCCAAGTTTATAGAGATAGCACTGTAGATATTTCCATATTTATACAGATAGAGGTGTAGATATTTCCATGTTTATACAGATAGCGGTGTAGATATTTCCATGTTTATGCAGATAGCTTTGTAGATATTTCCATGTTTATAGAGATGGCGGTGTACATATTTTCATGTTCATCCAGATGACTATGTAGATATTTCCAAGTTCATACAGAAGGCGGTGTAGATATTTCCATGTTCATAGAGATGGCCGTGTAGATATTTCCATGTTTATAGAGATGGCTTTGTAGATATTTCCATGTCCATAGAGATGGCGGTGTAGATATTTCCGTGTTCATACATATGGCGGTGCAGATATTTCCATGTTCATACAGATGGAGGTATAGATATTTCCATGTTCATACAGATGGCGGTGTCTATATTTCCATATTCATACAGATGGCGGTGTAGATATTTCCATGTTCATACGGATGGCGGTGTAGATATTTCCATGTCTATAGAGATGGCTGTGTCAATATTTCGATATTCATACAGAAGGCGGTGTAGATATTTCCATGTTCATACAGATGGCGGTGAAGGTATTTCCATGTTCATACAGATGGCGGTGTTGATGTTTAAATGTTCATGCAAATGGCGGTGTAGGTATTTCCATGTTCATAGAGATGGCGGTGTAGATATTTCCATGTTTATAGAGATAGCGGTGTTGTTAATTCCATGTTTATACAGATAGCGGCGTAGATATTTCCATGTATATACAGATAGTTGTGTAGATATTTCCATGTTCATACAGATAGCAGTGTACATATTTCCAGGTTCATGCAGATAGCGGTGTAGATATTTCATGTTCATACATATAGCGGTGTAGATATTTCCATGTTCATATAGATAGCTGTGTAGACATTTCCATGTTCATACAGATAGCGGTGTAGATATTTCCACCTTTATAGAGACGGCGGTGCAGATATTTCCATGTTCATTCAGATGGCGGTGTAGGTATTTCCATGTTTATAGAGTTGCTGGTGTAGATATTTCCTTGTTTACAGAGATAGCGGTGTAGATATTTCCATGTTCATACAGATGGCGCTGAAGTTATTTGCATGTTTATACAGATGGCTGTGTAGATATTTCCATGTTCATACAGATGGTGGTATAGATATTTCCATGTTCACACAGATGGCGATGGGCATATTTCCATGTTCATACAGATGGCAGTGTAGGTGTTTTCATGTTCATAGTGTTGGCGGTGTAGTTATTTCCATGTTTATAGAGATAATGTTGTAGATACTTCCGTGTTTATACAGATGGCGGTATAGATATTTTCTTGTTCATTCAGATAGCCGTGTAGATATATCCAGGTTTATTTAGATGGCGTTGTAAATCTTTCCTTCTTTATACAGATAGCGGTGTAGATATTTCCATGTTTATAGAGATAGCGGTGAAGATATTTCCATGTTTATAGAGATATCGGTGTAGATATTTCCATGTTCCTACAGATAGCGGTGTAGATATTTCCATCTTTAAACAGATGGCGGTGTAGATATTTCCATGTTTATACAGATGGCGGTGTAGATATTTCCATGTTTTAGAGAAGGCGGTGTAGATATTTCAGTCTTTATACAGATGGCGGTGTAGATATTTCCATGTTTATAGAGATAGCCGTGTAGGTATTTCCATATTTATACAGATAGCAGTGTGGATATTTCCATGTTTACACACATAGCAGTGTAGACAATTCCATGTTTACACCGATAGCGTTGTAGATATTTCCATGTTCTGGTAGCAGTGTAGATATTTCCTTGTTCACGCAGATGGCGGTGTAGATATTTCCTTGTTCATGCACATGGCGGTGTAGATATTTCCATGTTCATACAGATGGCGGTGTAGATATTTCCATGTTGATACAGATGGCGGTGAAGACATTTCCATGTTTTTACAGATGGCGTTGTAGATATTTCCATGTTGATAGAGATAACGGTGAAGATATTTCCATGTTGATACAGATAGCGGTGTAGATATTTCCATCTTTATACAGATGATGTAGATATTTGCATGTTTATAAAGATGGCGGTGTAGATATTTCCATGTTTATATAGATGGCAGTGTAGATATTTTCATGTTCATACAGATGGCGGTGAAGTTATTTCCATGTTTATAGAGTTGCTGGTGTAGATATTTCCATGTTTATAGAGATTGCGGTGAAGATATTTCCATGTTCATACAGATGGCGGTGTAGATATTTCCATATTTATCTAGATGGCAGTGTAGATATTCCCATGTTTATTCAGATGGCAGTGTAGATATTTCCATCTTTATACAGATTGCGGTGTAGATATTTTCATGCTTATACACATGGCGGTGTAGATATTTCCATCTTTATAGATATAGGTTTGTAGATATTTCCATGTTCATACAGATGACATTTGAGATATTTCCATGTTTATAGAGATGGCGGTGTAGATATTTCCATGTTTATACAGATGGCGTTGGAGTTATTTTCATGTTCATACAGACAACGGTGTAGATTTTTCCATGTTTATAAAGAGAGCGGTGTAGACATTTCCATGTTTATACAGATAGCAGTGTAGATATTTCCATGTTTATACAGGGAGCGGTGTTAAGGTTTACATGTTTGTAGAGATGGTGTAGATATTTCCATGTTTATACAGATAGCGGTGTAGATATTTCCAAGTTTATAGAGATAGCACTGTAGATATTTCCATATTTATACAGATAGAGGTGTAGATATTTCCATGTTTATACAGATAGCGGTGTAGATATTTCCATGTTTATGCAGATAGCTTTGTAGATATTTCCATGTTTATAGAGATGGCGGTGTAGATATTTTCATGTTCATCCAGATTACTATGTAGATATTTCCAAGTTCATACAGAAGGCGGTGTAGATATTTCCATGTTCATAGAGATGGCCGTGTAGATATTTCCATGTTTATAGAGATGGCTGTGTAGATATTTCCATGTCCATAGAGATGGCGGTGTAGATATTTCCGTGTTCATACATATGGCGGTGCAGATATTTCCATGTTCATACAGATGGAGGTATAGATATTTCCATGTTCATACAGATGGCGGTGTAGATATTTCCATGTTCATACGGATGGCGGTGTAGATATTTCCATGTCTATAGAGATGGCTGTGTCAATATTTCGATATTCATACAGAAGGCGGTGTAGATATTTCCATGTTCATACAGATGGCGGTGAAGATATTTCCATGTTCATACAGATGGCGGTGTTGATGTTTAAATGTTCATGCAAATGGCGGTGTAGGTATTTCCATGTTCATAGAGATGGTGGTGTAGATATTTCCATGTTTATAGAGATAGCGGTGTAGTTAATTCCATGTTTATACAGATAGCGGCGTAGATATTTCCATGTATATACAGATAGTTGTGTAGATATTTCCATGTTCATACAGATAGCAGTGTACATATTTCCAGGTTCATACAGATAGCGGTGTAGATATTTCATGTTCATACATATAGCGGTGTAGATATTTCCATGTTCATATAGATAGCTGTGTAGACATTTCCATGTTCATACAGATAGCGGTGTAGATATTTCCACCTTTATAGAGACGGCGGTGCAGATATTTCCATGTTCATACAGATGGCGGTGTAAGTATTTCCATGTTTATAGAGTTGCTGGTGTAGATATTTCCTTGTTTACAGAGATAGCGGTGTAGATATTTCCATGTTCATACAGATGGCGCTGAAGTTATTTGCATGTTTATACAGATGGCTGTGTAGATATTTCCATGTTCATACAGATGGTGGTATAGATATTTCCATGTTCACACAGATGGCGATGTGCATATTTCCATGTTCGTACAGATGGCAGTGTAGGTGTTTTCATGTTCATAGAGTTGGCGGTGTAGTTATTTCCATGTTTATAGAGATAATGTTGTAGATACTTCCATGTTTATACAGATGGCGGTATAGATATTTTCTTGTTCATTCAGATAGCCGTGTAGATATATCCAGGTTTATTTAGATGGCGTTGTAAATCTTTCCTTCTTTATACAGATAGCGGTGTAGATATTTCCATGTTTATAGAGATAGCGGTGAAGATATTTCCATGTTTATAGAGATATCGGTGTAGATATTTCCATGTTCCTACAGATAGCGGTGTAGATATTTCCATCTTTATACAGATGGCTGTGTAGATATTTCCATGTTTATACAGATGGCGGTGTAGATATTTCCATGTTTATAGAGAAGGCGGTGTAGATATTTCCGTTTTTATACAGATGGCGGTGCAGATATTCCCATGTTTATAGAGATAGCCGTGTAGGTATTTCCATATTTATACAGATAGCAGTGTAGATATTTCCATGTTTACACACATAGCAGTGTAGACAATTCCATGTTTACACCGATAGCGTTGTAGATATTTCCATGTTCTGGTAGCGGTGTAGATATTTCCTAGTTCACGCAGATGGCGGTGTAGATATTTCCTTGTTCATGCACATGGCGGTGTAGATATTTCCATGTTCATACAGATGGCGGTGTAGATATTTCCATGTTGATACAGATGGCGGTGAAGACATTTCCATGTTTATACAGATGGCGTTGTAGATATTTCCATGTTGATACAGATAACGGTGAAGATATTTCCATGTTGATACAGATAGCGGTGTAGATATTTCCATCTTTATACAGATGATATAGATATTTGCATGTTTATAAAGATGGCGGTGTAGATATTTCCATGTTTATATAGATGGCAGTGTAGATATTTTCATGTTCATACAGATGGCGGTGAAGTTATTTCCATGTTTATAGAGTTGCTGGTGTAGATATTTCCATGTTTATAGAGATTGCGGTGAAGATATTTCCATGTTCATACAGATGGCGGTGTAGTTATTTCCATATTTATACAGACGGCAGTGTAGATATTCCCATGTTTATTCAGATGGCAGTGTAGATATTTCCATCTTTATACAGATTGCGGTGTAGATATTTTCATGTTTATACACATGGCGGTGTAGATATTTCCATCTTTATAGATATAGCTTTGTAGATATTTCCATGTTCATACAGATGACATTTGAGATATTTCCATGTTTATAGAGATGGCGGTGTAGATATTTCCATGTTTATACAGATGGCGTTGGAGTTATTTTCATGTTCATACAGACAACGGTGTAGATATTTCCATGTTTATAGAGATAGCGGTGCAGATATTCCCATGTTGATACAGATAGCGGTGTAGATAATTCCATATTCATTCAGATAGCGGTGTAGATATTTCCATCTTTATACAGATGGCGATGTACACATTTAAATGTTCATAAAGATGGCGGTGTAGATATTTCCACGTTTATAGAGATGGCATTGTAGATATTTCCCTGTTCATACAGATGGCGGTGTAGATATTCCCGTGTATATAGAGACGGCGGTGTAGATATTTCCATCTTTATAGAGATAGCGTTGTAGATATTTCCGTGTTTACACAGATAGTAGTGTAGACATTTCCACGTTGACACAGATAGCGTTGCAGATATTTCCATGTTTATAGAGTTAGTGGTGTAGATATTTCCATGTTTGTACAGATAGCGGTGAAGCTATTTCCATGTTTATAGAGATAGCTGTGTAGATATTTCCATGTTTATACATATAGCGGTGTAGATATTTCCATGTTTATACACATAGTGGTGTAGATATTTCCATGTTTATACAGACGGTGCTGTAGGTATTGCCATGTTTATGCAGATGGCGGTGTAGATACTTCCATGTTCATAGAGATGGTGGTGTAGATATTTCCATGGTTATAGAGATGGCAGTGTAGATATTTCTATGTTCAAACAGATGGCAGTGTAGATATTTCCAAGTTCATACAGATGGCGGTGAAGATATTTCCAAGTTCATACAGATGGCGGTGAAGATATTTCCACATTCATACAGATGGAGGTGTAGATATTTCCACGTTCATACAGATGGCGGTGTAGATATTTCCATGTTCATACAGAGAGCGGTGTAGATATTTCCACCTTTATAGAGATGGCAGTGTAGATATTTCCATGTTCATACAGATGGTGGTGTAGATATTTCCATGTTTATAGAGATGGCAGTGTATATATTTCCATGTTTAAACAGATGGCGGTGTAGATATTTCCAAGTTGATACACATAGCGGTGTAGATATTTCCAAGTTTATAGAGATAGCGGTGTAGATATTTCCATGTTTATAGAGACAACGTTGTAGGTATTTCCATCTTTACACAGATAGCGGTATAGATATTTCCGTGTTTATACAGATGGCGGTGTAGATATTTCCATGTTTATAGACTTGGCAGTGTAGATATTTCCATGTTCATACAAATGGCAGTGTAGATATTTCCATGTTTATAGAGATAGCGGTGTAGTTATTTCCTGGTTTATAGAGAAAGCTGTGTAGATATTTCCATGTATATGCAGTTAGCTTTGTAGATATTTCCATGTTCATACAGTTAACGGTGTAGATATTTCCATGTTCATACAGATGGTGGTGTAGATAATTCCATGTTCATACAGATGGTGGTGAAGATGTTTACACGTTCAAACCGATGGCGGTGTAGATATTTCCATGTTCATGGAGATGGCGTTGTAGATATTACCATGCTCATTGACATGGCAGTGTAGATATTTCCATGTTCATACAGATGGCGGTGTAGATATTTCCATGTTTATAGAGATGGCGGTGTAGATATTTCCAGGTTTATACAGAGTTCGGTTTAGATATATCCATGTTTTCATAGATAGCGTTGTAGATATTTCCATCTTGATACACATAGCGGTGTAGATATTTCCAAGTTTACAGAGATAGCGGAGTAGATATTTCCATGTTTATAATGATAGCGTTGTAGATATTTCCATGTTTATACAGATAGCGGTATTGATATTTCCATGTTTATACAGATAGCAGTGTAGATATTTCCATCTTAATACAGATGGCGGTGTAGATATTTCCATGTTCCTACAGACGGCGCTGTAGATATTTCCATGTTCATACAGATGGCGGTGTAGATATTTCGAAGTTTATAGAGATAGCGGTGTAGTTATTTCCATGTATATAGAGAAAGCTGTGTAGGTGTTTCCATGTAAATGCAGATAGCTGGGTAGATATTTCCATGTTCATGCAGATAGCGGTGTTGATATTTCCATGTTCATCCAGATGCCGGTGTATATATATCCATGTTCATAGAGATGGCAGTGTTGATATTTCCAAGTTTATAAAGATAGCGGTATAGATATTTCCATGTTTATGGAGATAGCGGTGTAGATATTTCCATGTTTATACAGATAGCGGTATAGATATTTCCATGTTTATACAGATGGCAGTGTAGATATTTCCATGTTTACAGAGATAGTGTTGTAGATATTTCCAAGTTTATAGAGATAGTGGTGTAGATATTTCCATGTTTATACAGATATAGGTGTAGATATTTCCATGTTTATACAGATGGCGGTGCAGGTATTTCCATGTCTATAGAGATGGGGGTGTAGATATTTCCATGTTAATACAGATAGCGGTGTAGATATTTCCATGTTTATAGAGATGGCGGTGTAGTAATTTCCATGTTTATACAGATACGGTGAAGATAATTCCATGTTTATAGAGATAGCGGTGTAGATATTTCCAATTTTATACAGATAGCAGTGTTGAAATTTCCATGTTCATACAGATAGCGGTGTAGATAGCTCCACGTTTATAGAGATGGCGGTGTAGATATTTCCATGTTCCTACAGATGGCGGTGTAAATATTTCCATGTTTATAGAGATGGCGGTGTTGCTATTTCCATGTTCATACAGAAGGCGGTGTAGATATTTCCATGTTTACACAGATAGTGGTGTAGACCTTTCCATGTTTACACAGATAGCATTGTAGATATTTTCATGTTTATGGAGATGGCAGTGTAGATATTTCCATGTTTATACAGATAGCGGTGAAGATACTTCCATGTTTACACACATAGCGGTGTGGATATTTCCATTATTATACTGATAGTGGTGCAGATATTTCCATGTTTATACAGATAGCGGTGCAGATATTTCCATGTTTATAATGGTAGCGGTGTAGATATTTCCATGTTCATACAGATAACGGTGTAGGTATTTCCATGTTCATACAGATAGCGGTGTAGATATTTCCATGTTCATTCAGATGGCGGTGTAGATATTTCCATGTTCATACAGATGGCGGTGAAGATATTTACATGTTCAAACAGATGGCAGTGTAGATATTTCCATGTTCATAGAGACGACAGTGTAGATATTAACATGCTCATAGACATGGCAGTGTAGATATTTCCATGTTCATATGGATGGCGGTGTAGATATTTCCATGTTCATGTAGATAGCGGTGTAGATATTTCCATGTTCATCCAGATGCCAGTGTAGATATATCCACGTTCATACAGAAGGCGGTGAAGATATTTCCATGTTCATACAAATGGCGGTGTAGATATTTCCATGTTCATACAAATAGCGGTGTAGATATTCCCATGTTCATAGAGATGGCTGTGTAGGTATTTCCTTGTTCATACAAATGGCGGTGTAGATATTTCCATGTTGATAGAGATGGTGGTGTAGATATTTCCATGTTTATACAGATAGAAGTGTAGTTATTTCCATGTTTATAGAGATAGCAGTGTAGATATTTCCATTGATATACAGATAGCGGTGTAGATATTTGCATGTTCATACAGATAGCGGTGTAGATATTTCCATGTTCATACAGTTAGCGGTGTAAATATTTCCATGTTCATACAGATGGCGGTGTGGATATTTCCATGTTCATACAGATGGCGGTGAAGATATTTACATGTTCATACAGATGGCGGTGTAGATATTTCTAAGTTCATAGAGATGGAGGTGTAGATAGTTCTAAGTTTATAGAGATAGTGGTGTAGATATTTCCATGTTTATACAGAGAGTGGTGCGGATAATTCCATGTTTATACAGATAGTGGTGCAGATATTTCCATGTTTATACAGATAGCGGTGTAGATATTTCCATCTCAATACAGATGGCGGTGTAGATATGTTCATGTTTGTACAGATGGCGGTGTACATATTTCCTTGTTCATAGAGAAGGCGGTGTAGATATTTCGAAGTTTATAGAGATAGCGCTGCAGTTATTTCCATTTTTATAGAGAAATCTGTGTAGATATTTCCATGTATATGCAGATAGCTGTGTAGATGTTTCCATGTTCATGCAGATAGAGGTGTAGATATTTCCATGTTCATCCAGATGCCGGTGTAGATATTTCCATTTTCATACAGAGGGCGGTGTAGATATTTCCATGTTCATAGAGATGGCGGTGTAGATATTTCCATGTTCATACACATGGCGGTGTAGATATTTCCATGTTTGTACGGATGGCAGTGTAGATATTTCCATGTTCATACAGGTGGCGGTGTAGATATTTCCATGTTTTTACAGATAGCAGTGTAGATATTTCCATGTTTATAGAGATAGCAGTGTAGATATTTCCATTGATATACAGATAGCTGTGTAGATATTTGCATGTTCATACAGATAGCGGTGTAGATATTTCCATGTTCATACAGATAGCGGTGTAGATATTTCCATGTTCATACAGATGGCGGTGTAGATATTTCGAAGTTTATAGAGATAGAGCTGTAGTTATTTCCATATTTATAGAGAAATCTGTGTAGATATTTCCATGTATATGCAGATAGCTGTGTAGATATTTCCATGTCCATGCAGATAGAGGTGTAGATATTTCCATGTTTATGCCGATAGCGGTATAGATATTTCCATGTTTATACAGATGGTGGTGTAGATATTTCCATGTTTATACAGATGGCGGTCTAGATATTTCCATGTTTATAGAGATAGTGGTGTAGTTATTTCCAAGTTTATAGAGACAGCGTTGTAGATATTTCCAAGTCTATACAGATAGCGGTGAAGATATTTCCATGTTTATACAGATAGCGGTGTAGATATTTCCATGTTTATACAGATAGTGGTGTAGATATTTCTATGTTTATAGAGATAGTGGTGTAGATATTTCCAATTTTATAAAGATAGCAGTGTAGATATTTCCAAGTTCATACAGATAGCGGTGTAGATATTTACACGGTTATTGAGATGGCGGTGTAGATATTTCCATGTTCATACAGATGGCGGTGTAGATAATTCCATGTTCGTACAAATGGCGGTGTAAATATTTCCTTGTTCATAGAGATGGTGGTGTAGATATTTCCATGTTCATACAAATGGCGGTGTAGATATTTGAAGGTTCATAGAGATGGCGGTGTAGATATTTCCATGTTTATACAGATAGCAGTGTAGTTATTTCCATGTTTATAGAGATAGCAGTGTAGATATTTCCATTGATATAGAGATAGCTGTGTAGATATTTGCATGTTCATACAGATAGCGGTGTAGATATTTCCATGTTGATACAGATAGCGGTGTAGATATCTCCATGTTCATACAGATAGCGGTGTAGGTATTTCCATTTTTATACAGATAGCGGTGTAGATATTTCCATGTTCATACTGATAGCGGTGTAGATATTTCAAAGTTCATACAGATAGCGGTGTAGATATTTCCATGTTCATACAGATGGCGGTTTAGATAATTCCACCTTCATAGAGACGGCGGTGTAGATATTTCTATGTTTATACAGATAGCGGTGTACATATTTCCATGTTTATAGAGATAGCGGTGTAGATATTTCTAATTTTATACAGATAGCATTGTAGATATTTCCATGTTCTTACAGATAGCGGTGTAGATATTTCCACGTTTATAGAGATGGTTGTGTAGGTATTTCCATGTTCATAGAGATGGCGGTGTAGATATTTCCATGTTTATAGAGATAGCGGTGTTGTTAATTCCATGTTTATACAGATAGCGGCGTAGATATTTCCATGTATATACAGATAGTTGTGTAGATATTTCCATGTTCATACAGATAGCAGTGTACATATTTCCAGGTTCATGCAGATAGCGGTGTAGATATTTCATGTTCATACATATAGCGGTGTAGATATTTCCATGTTCATATAGATAGCTGTGTAGACATTTCCATGTTCATACAGATAGCGGTGTAGATATTTCCACCTTTATAGAGACGGCGGTGCAGATATTTCCATGTTCATTCAGATGGCGGTGTAGGTATTTCCATGTTTATAGAGTTGCTGGTGTAGATATTTCCTTGTTTACAGAGATAGCGGTGTAGATATTTCCATGTTCATACAGATGGCGCTGAAGTTATTTGCATGTTTATACAGATGGCTGTGTAGATATTTCCATGTTCATACAGATGGTGGTATAGATATTTCCATGTTCACACAGATGGCGATGGGCATATTTCCATGTTCATACAGATGGCAGTGTAGGTGTTTTCATGTTCATAGTGTTGGCGGTGTAGTTATTTCCATGTTTATAGAGATAATGTTGTAGATACTTCCGTGTTTATACAGATGGCGGTATAGATATTTTCTTGTTCATTCAGATAGCCGTGTAGATATATCCAGGTTTATTTAGATGGCGTTGTAAATCTTTCCTTCTTTATACAGATAGCGGTGTAGATATTTCCATGTTTATAGAGATAGCGGTGAAGATATTTCCATGTTTATAGAGATATCGGTGTAGATATTTCCATGTTCCTACAGATAGCGGTGTAGATATTTCCATCTTTAAACAGATGGCGGTGTAGATATTTCCATGTTTATACAGATGGCGGTGTAGATATTTCCATGTTTTAGAGAAGGCGGTGTAGATATTTCAGTCTTTATACAGATGGCGGTGTAGATATTTCCATGTTTATAGAGATAGCCGTGTAGGTATTTCCATATTTATACAGATAGCAGTGTGGATATTTCCATGTTTACACACATAGCAGTGTAGACAATTCCATGTTTACACCGATAGCGTTGTAGATATTTCCATGTTCTGGTAGCGGTGTAGATATTTCCTTGTTCACGCAGATGGCGGTGTAGATATTTCCTTGTTCATGCACATGGCGGTGTAGATATTTCCATGTTCATACAGATGGCGGTGTAGATATTTCCATGTTGATACAGATGGCGGTGAAGACATTTCCATGTTTTTACAGATGGCGTTGTAGATATTTCCATGTTGATAGAGATAACGGTGAAGATATTTCCATGTTGATACAGATAGCGGTGTAGATATTTCCATCTTTATACAGATGATGTAGATATTTGCATGTTTATAAAGATGGCGGTGTAGATATTTCCATGTTTATATAGATGGCAGTGTAGATATTTTCATGTTCATACAGATGGCGGTGAAGTTATTTCCATGTTTATAGAGTTGCTGGTGTAGATATTTCCATGTTTATAGAGATTGCGGTGAAGATATTTCCATGTTCATACAGATGGCGGTGTAGATATTTCCATATTTATCTAGATGGCAGTGTAGATATTCCCATGTTTATTCAGATGGCAGTGTAGATATTTCCATCTTTATACAGATTGCGGTGTAGATATTTTCATGTTTATACACATGGCGGTGTAGATATTTCCATCTTTATAGATATAGCTTTGTAGATATTTCCATGTTCATACAGATGACATTTGAGATATTTCCATGTTTATAGAGATGGCGGTGTAGATATTTCCATGTTTATACAGATGGCGTTGGAGTTATTTTCATGTTCATACAGACAACGGTGTAGATTTTTCCATGTTTATAAAGAGAGCGGTGTAGACATTTCCATGTTTATACAGATAGCAGTGTAGATATTTCCATGTTTATACAGGGAGCGGTGTTAAGGTTTACATGTTTGTAGAGATGGTGTAGATATTTCCATGTTTATACAGATAGCGGTGTAGATATTTCCAAGTTTATAGAGATAGCACTGTAGATATTTCCATATTTATACAGATAGAGGTGTAGATATTTCCATGTTTATACAGATAGCGGTGTAGATATTTCCATGTTTATGCAGATAGCTTTGTAGATATTTCCATGTTTATAGAGATGGCGGTGTAGATATTTTCATGTTCATCCAGATGACTATGTAGATATTTCCAAGTTCATACAGAAGGCGGTGTAGATATTTCCATGTTCATAGAGATGGCCGTGTAGATATTTCCATGTTTATAGAGATGGCTGTGTAGATATTTCCATGTCCATAGAGATGGCGGTGTAGATATTTCCGTGTTCATACATATGGCGGTGCAGATATTTCCATGTTCATACAGATGGAGGTATAGATATTTCCATGTTCATACAGATGGCGGTGTAGATATTTCCATGTTCATACGGATGGCGGTGTAGATATTTCCATGTCTATAGAGATGGCTGTGTCAATATTTCGATATTCATACAGAAGGCGGTGTAGATATTTCCATGTTCATACAGATGGCGGTGAAGATATTTCCATGTTCATACAGATGGCGGTGTTGATGTTTAAATGTTCATGCAAATGGCGGTGTAGGTATTTCCATGTTCATAGAGATGGTGGTGTAGATATTTCCATGTTTATAGAGATAGCGGTGTAGTTAATTCCATGTTTATACAGATAGCGGCGTAGATATTTCCATGTATATACAGATAGTTGTGTAGATATTTCCATGTTCATACAGATAGCAGTGTACATATTTCCAGGTTCATACAGATAGCGGTGTAGATATTTCATGTTCATACATATAGCGGTGTAGATATTTCCATGTTCATATAGATAGCTGTGTAGACATTTCCATGTTCATACAGATAGCGGTGTAGATATTTCCACCTTTATAGAGACGGCGGTGCAGATATTTCCATGTTCATACAGATGGCGGTGTAAGTATTTCCATGTTTATAGAGTTGCTGGTGTAGATATTTCCTTGTTTACAGAGATAGCGGTGTAGATATTTCCATGTTCATACAGATGGCGCTGAAGTTATTTGCATGTTTATACAGATGGCTGTGTAGATATTTCCATGTTCATACAGATGGTGGTATAGATATTTCCATGTTCACACAGATGGCGATGTGCATATTTCCATGTTCGTACAGATGGCAGTGTAGGTGTTTTCATGTTCATAGAGTTGGCGGTGTAGTTATTTCCATGTTTATAGAGATAATGTTGTAGATACTTCCATGTTTATACAGATGGCGGTATAGATATTTTCTTGTTCATTCAGATAGCCGTGTAGATATATCCAGGTTTATTTAGATGGCGTTGTAAATCTTTCCTTCTTTATACAGATAGCGGTGTAGATATTTCCATGTTTATAGAGATAGCGGTGAAGATATTTCCATGTTTATAGAGATATCGGTGTAGATATTTCCATGTTCCTACAGATAGCGGTGTAGATATTTCCATCTTTATACAGATGGCTGTGTAGATATTTCCATGTTTATACAGATGGCGGTGTAGATATTTCCATGTTTATAGAGAAGGCGGTGTAGATATTTCCGTCTTTATACAGATGGCGGTGTAGATATTTCCATGTTTATAGAGATAGCCGTGTAGGTATTTCCATATTTATACAGATAGCAGTGTAGATATTTCCATGTTTACACACATAGCAGTGTAGACAATTCCATGTTTACACCGATAGCGTTGTAGATATTTCCATGTTCTGGTAGCGGTGTAGATATTTCCTTGTTCACGCAGATGGCGGTGTAGATATTTCCTTGTTCATGCACATGGCGGTGTAGATATTTCCATGTTCATACAGATGGCGGTGTAGATATTTCCATGTTGATACAGATGGCGGTGAAGACATTTCCATGTTTATACAGATGGCGTTGTAGATATTTCCATGTTGATACAGATAACGGTGAAGATATTTCCATGTTGATACAGATAGCGGTGTAGATATTTCCATCTTTATACAGATGATATAGATATTTGCATGTTTATAAAGATGGCGGTGTAGATATTTCCATGTTTATATAGATGGCAGTGTAGATATTTTCATGTTCATACAGATGGCGGTGAAGTTATTTCCATGTTTATAGAGTTGCTGGTGTAGATATTTCCATGTTTATAGAGATTGCGGTGAAGATATTTCCATGTTCATACAGATGGCGGTGTAGTTATTTCCATATTTATACAGACGGCAGTGTAGATATTCCCATGTTTATTCAGATGGCAGTGTAGATATTTCCATCTTTATACAGATTGCGGTGTGGATATTTTCATGTTTATACACATGGCGGTGTAGATATTTCCATCTTTATAGATATAGCTTTGTAGATATTTCCATGTTCATACAGATGACATTTGAGATATTTCCATGTTTATAGAGATGGCGGTGTAGATATTTCCATGTTTATACAGATGGCGTTGGAGTTATTTTCATGTTCATACAGACAACGGTGTAGATATTTCCATGTTTATAGAGATAGCGGTGCAGATATTCCCATGTTGATACAGATAGCGGTGTAGATAATTCCATATTCATTCAGATAGCGGTGTAGATATTTCCATCTTTATACAGATGGCGATGTACACATTTAAATGTTCATAAAGATGGCGGTGTAGATATTTCCACGTTTATAGAGATGGCATTGTAGATATTTCCCTGTTCATACAGATGGCGGTGTAGATATTCCCGTGTATATAGAGATGGCGGTGTAGATATTTCCATCTTTATAGAGATAGCGTTGTAGATATTTCCGTGTTTACACAGATAGTAGTGTAGACATTTCCACGTTGACACAGATAGCGTTGCAGATATTTCCATGTTTATAGAGTTAGTGGTGTAGATATTTCCATGTTTGTACAGATAGCGGTGAAGCTATTTCCATGTTTATAGAGATAGCTGTGTAGATATTTCCATGTTTATACATATAGCGGTGTAGATATTTCCATGTTTATACACATAGTGGTGTAGATATTTCCATGTTTATACAGACGGTGCTGTAGGTATTGCCATGTTTATGCAGATGGCGGTGTAGATACTTCCATGTTCATAGAGATGGTGGTGTAGATATTTCCATGGTTATAGAGATGGCAGTGTAGATATTTCTATGTTCAAACAGATGGCAGTGTAGATATTTCCAAGTTCATACAGATGGCGGTGAAGATATTTCCAAGTTCATACAGATGGCGGTGAAGATATTTCCACATTCATACAGATGGAGGTGTAGATATTTCCACGTTCATACAGATGGCGGTGTAGATATTTCCATGTTCATACAGAGAGCGGTGTAGATATTTCCACCTTTATAGAGATGGCAGTGTAGATATTTCCATGTTCATACAGATGGTGGTGTAGATATTTCCATGTTTATAGAGATGGCAGTGTATATATTTCCATGTTTAAACAGATGGCGGTGTAGATATTTCCATGTTTATAGAGATGGCGGTGTAGATATTTCCATGTTTATACGGATGGTGGTGTAGATATTTTCATGTTTACAGAGATAGCAGTGTAGACATTTCCATGTTCATACAGATAGCGGTGTAAATGTTTACATGTTTATAGAGATAGATGTGTAGTTATTTCCGTGTTTATACAGACAGCAGTGTAGATATTCCCATGTTTATACAGACAGCGGTGTAGATATTTCCATGTATATACAGACATCGGTGAAGATATTTCCATTTTTAAAGGGATAGCGGTGTAGATTTTTCCACGTATATACAGATAGCGGTGTAGACATTTCCCTGTGTATGGAGATAGCGGTGTAGATATTTCCATGTTTATAGAGATAGCGGTGTTGATATTTCCATGTTTATACAGATATCGGTGTAAATGTTTACATGTTTATATAGGTAGCGGTGTAGATATTTCCATGTTTATACAGTTAGCGGTGTAGGTATTTCCATGTTTTTATAGATAGTGGTGTAGATATTTCCATGTTTATACAGATAGCTGTGTAGATTTTTCCATGGTTATACAGATAGCGGTGTGGCTATTTCCATGGATATACAGATAGCGGTGTAGCCATTTCCATGTTTACACAGATAGCGGTGTAGATATTTCCTTGTTTATGGACATACCGGTGTAGATATGTCCATGGTTACACAGATAGTGGTGTAGGTATTTTAATGTTTATAGAGATAGCGCTGTAGATATTTCCA
The DNA here is from genome assembly GCF_029281585.2 of Gorilla gorilla gorilla. Lineage (NCBI taxonomy): Eukaryota > Metazoa > Chordata > Mammalia > Primates > Hominidae > Gorilla > Gorilla gorilla. Next base: position 15,306,267 of record NC_073234.2, on the reverse strand, counting down.
TGCTTTCACAGATAGCAGTGAAGATATTTCCATGTTTAAAGACATAGCGGTGTACACATTTCCGTCTTTATAGAGATAGTGGTGTAGATATTTCCACGTTTATAGTGATAGATGTGTAGATATTTCCATGTTTATAGAGATAGCGGTGTAGATATTTATATGTTTATATAGATACCAATGTAGATATTTCCATGTTTATACAGGTAGCGGTGTAGAAATTTCCTTGTTTCTACAGATAGCGGTGTGCAAATTTCCATGTTTGTACAGATAGCGGTGTAGAAATTTCCATGTTTATACAGGCAGCAGTGTAGATATTTCCACGTTTATAGGGACAGCGTTGTAGATATTTCCATGTTTATACAGACAGCGGTGTAGATATTACCATGTTTATAGAGACAGCGGTGTAGATATTTTCATGTTTATAGAGACAGTGGTGTAGATATTTCCATGTTTATACAGGGAGTGGTGTAGATATTTCCTTGTTTATACAGATAGCGTTGTAGATGTTTCCATGTTTATAGAGACAGCGGTGTAGATGTTTCCATGTTTATACAGATAGCGGTGTAGATATTTCCATGTTTACAGAGATAGCGGTGTAGATATTTCCATGTTTGTAGACATAGCCGTGTAAATATCTCCTTGTTTATAGAGAAACCGTTGTGAATATTTCCATGTTTATAGAGATACCGGCGTAAATACTTGCATGTTTATAGAGATAGCGGTGTAAATATTTCCATGTTTATAGAGATAGCGGTGTAGATATTTCCATGTTTATAAAGAGAGCGGTGTAGATATTTCCATGTTTATACAGATAGCAGTGTAGATATTTCCATGTTTATACAGGGAGCGGTGTTAAGGTTTACATGTTTGTAGAGATGGTGTAGATATTTCCATGTTTATACAGATAGCAGTGTAGATATTTCCATGTTTATACAGAGAGCGGTGTTAAGGTTTACATGTTTGTAGAGATGGTGTAGATATTTCCATGTTTATACAGATAGCGGTGTAGATATTTCCAAGTTTATAGAGATAGCAGTGTAGATATTTCCATATTTATACAGATAGAGGTGTAGATATTTCCATGTTTATACAGATAGCGGTGTAGATATTTCCATTGTTTATGCAGATAGCTTTGTAGATATTTCCATGTTTACTGAGATAGCGGTGTAGATATTTCCATGTTTTTAGAGATAGTGTTGTAGATATTTGCATGTTTATAGAGATGGCAGTACATATATTTCCATGTTTATACAGGTAGCGGTGTAAATATTTCCATGTTTATAGAGATAGCGGTGTAAATATTTCCATGTTTATAGTAATAATGGTGTAAATATTTCCAAGTTTATAGAGATAACGGTGCAAATAATTTGATGTTTATAGAAATTGCGGTGTAGATATTTCCAAGTCTTTCGATATATCGGTGTAAATATTTCCGTGTTCATACAGATAGCGGTGTAGATATTTCCATGTTCATACAGAGAGCGGTGTAGATATTTCCACCTTTATAGAGATGGCGGTGTAGATATTTCCATGTTCATACAGATGGTGGTGTAGATATTTCCATGTTTATAGAGATGGCGGTGTAGATATTTCCATGTTTATACAGACGGCGGTGTAGATATTTTCATGTTTACAGAGATAGCAGTGTAGACATTTGCATGTTCATACAGATAGCGGTGTAAATGTTTACATGTTTATAGAGATAGATGTGTAGTTATTTCCGTGTTTATACAGATAGTTGTGTAGATTTTTCCATGTTTATACAGACAGCAGTGTAGATATTCCGATGTTTATACAGACAGCGGTGTAGATATTTCCATGTATATACAGACAGCCGTGAAGATATTTCCATTTTTAAGGGGATAGCGGTGTAGATTTTTCCACGTATATACAGATAGCGGTGTAGATATTTCCCTGTTTATGGAGATAGCGGTGTAGATATTTCCATGTTTATACAGTTAGCGGTGTAGGTATTTCCATGTTTTTACACATAGTGGTGTAGATATTTCCATGTTTATACAGATAGCTGTGTAGATTTTTCCATGGTTATACAGATAGCGGTTTAGCTATTTCCATGTTTATACAGATAGCGGTGTAGACATTTCCATGTTTACACAGATAGCGGTGTAGATATTTCCATGTTTATGGACATACCGGTGTAGATATGTCCATGCTTACACACATAGTGGTGTAGGTATTTTAATGTTTATAGAGATAGCGATGTAGATATTTCCATACTTTCACAGATAGCAGTGTAGATATTTCCATGTTTAAAGAGATAGCGGTGTACACATTTCCGTCTTTATAGAGATAGTGGTGTAGATATTTCCACGTTTATGGAGATAGATGTGTAGATATTTCCATGTTTATAGAGATAGCGGTGTAGATATTTCCATGTTTATAAAGAGAGCGGTGTAGATATTTCCAGGTTTATACAGATAGCAGTGTAGATATTTCCATGTTTATACAGATAGCGGTGTAGATATTTCCATGTTTATGCAGAGAGCTTTGTAGATATTTCCATGTTTACAGAGATAGCGGTGTAGATATTTTCATGTTTATAGAGATTGTGTTGTAGATATTTGCATGTTTATAGAGATGGCAGTGTATATGTTTACATGTTTATACAGGTAGCGGTGTAAATATTTCCATGTTTATAGAGAGAGCGTTGTAAATATTTCCATGTTTATACAGATAGCAGTGTAAATATTTCCATGTTTATAGAGATAGCGGTGTAAATATTTCCATGTTTATAGAAATAACGGTGTAATTATTTCCATGTTTATAGAGATAGCGGTGCAAATAATTTGATGTTTATAGAAATAGCGGTGGAGGTATTTCCATGTCTTTCGAGATAGCGGTGTAAATATTTCCATGTTTATACAGAAAGGGGTGTAGATATTTCCACGTTTATAGAGATAGCGGTGTAGATACTTCCACGTATATACAGATAGCGGTGTAGGTATTTCCACGTTTATAGAGAGAGCGGTGTAGATATTTCCATGTTGATAGAGATAGCGGTGTAGATATTTCCATGTTTAAAGAGACATCGGTGTAGATATTTCCATGTTCATACAGATAGCGGTGTAAATGTGTACATGTTTATAGACATAACGGTGTAGATATTTCCATGTTTATACAGATAGCGGTGTAGATATTTCCATGTTTATACCGATAGCGGTTTAGACATTTCCAGGTTTATACAGATAGCTGTGTAGATTTTTCCATGTTTATACAGATAGCGGTGTAGATATTTCCATGTTTACAAAGATAGAGGTGTAGATATTTCCATGTTTATAGAGATAGCGTTGCAAGTATTTCCATGCTTACTCAGATAGCGGTGTAGATATTTCCATGTTTATACAGAAAGCGATGTAGATATTTCCATGTTTACACAGATAGCGGTGTAGATATTTCCACGTTTATGCAGATGGCGGTGTAGATATTTACATGTTTATAGAGATGTCAGTCTAGATATTTTCTGGTTTATACAGATAGCGGTGTAGATATTTGCAAGTTTATAGAGATAGCGTTGTAGATATTTCCTTGTTGATACAGATAGCGGTGTAGATATTTCCATGTTTATACAGATGGCGGTGTAGATATTTCCATGTTTATACAGATAGCGGTGTAGATAATTCCATGTTTATACAGAAAGCGGTGTAGATATTTCCATGTTTACACAGATAGCGGTGTAGATATTTCCACGTTTATGCAGATGGCGGTGTAGATATTTACATGTTTATAGAGCTGACGGTCTAGATATTTCAATGTTTATAGAGATAGTGGTGTAGTTATTTCCAAGTTTATAGAGACTGCGGTGTAGATATTTCAATGTTTATACAGATAGCGGTGTAGATATTTCCATGTTTATAGGGATAGTGGTGAAGTTATTTCCATGTTTTTACAGATAGCGGTGAAGATATTTCCATGTTTACACAGCCGTGTGGATATTTCCATGTTTATACACATAGTGGTGTAGATATTTCCAAGTTTATGCAGATAGCGGTGCAGATATTTCCATGTTTATACAGAGAGCGGTGTAGATATTTCCATGTTCTTACAGATAGCATTGTAGATATTTCCATGTTCATGCAGATAGCGGTGTAGATATTTCCATGTTCATACAGATAGCATTGTAGATATTTCCATGTTCATACAGATAGCGGTGTAGAGATTTCCATGTTCATACAGATAGCGGTTAAGGTATTTCCATGTTCATACAGATAGCGGTGTAAATAATTCCACCTTTATAGAGATGGCGGTGTAAATATTTCTATGTTCATACAGATGGCGGTGTAGATATTTACGTTTATAGAGATGGCAGTCTAGATATTTCCTAGTTTATACAGATAGCGGTGTAGATATTTCGAAGGTTATAGAGATAGCGTTGTAGATATTTCCATGTTTATACAGATAGCGTTGTAGATATTTCCATGTTTATACAGATGGCGATGTAGATATTTCCATGTTTATACAGATAGCGGTGCAGATATTTCCATGTTTATACAGAAAGCGGTGTAGATATTTCCATGTTCATGCAGATAGCGGAGTAGATATTTCCAAGTTCATACATATAGCGGAGTAGATATTTCCATGTTCAGACAGATAGCGGTGTAGATATTTCCATGTTCATACAGATAGTGGTGTAGATATTTCCATGTTTATACAGATAGCGGTGTAGATATTTCCATCTTAATACAAATGGCGGTGTAGATATTTCCATGTTTATACAGATGGTGGTGCAGATATTTCCATATTCATACAGATGGCGATGTAGATATTTCCAAGTTTATAAAGATAGCGGTGTAGTTATTTCCAAATTTATAGAGATAGCGGTGTAGACATTTCCACGTATATGCAGATAGCTGTGTAGATATTTCCATGTTCATACAGATAGCGGTGTAGATAATTCCATGTTCATACAGATAGCGGTGTAGATATTTCCATGTTCATACAGATAGCGGTGTAGATATTTCCATGTTCATACAGATAGCGGTGTAGATAATTCCACCTTCATAGAGAGGGCGGTGTAGATATTTCTATGTTCATACAGATGGTGGTGTAGATATTTACATATTTATAGACATGGTGGTCTAGATATTTTCTGTTTTATACAGATAGCGGGGTAGATATTTCCATGTTTATAGAGATAGAGGTGTAGATGTTTCCAATTTTTTATAGATAGCATTGTAGATATTTCCATGTTCATACAGATAGCGGTGTAGATATTTCCACGTTTATAGGGATGGTGGTGTAGATATTTCCATGTTCATACAGATGGCGGTGTAGATATTTCCATATTTATAGAGATGGAGGTGTAGATATTTCCATGTTTATAGAGATGGCAGTGTAGATATTTCCATGTTTATAGAGACGGCGGTGTAGATATTTCCATGTTCATACAGATAGCAGTGTAGGTATTTCCATGTTCATACAGATAGCGGTGTAGATATTTCCATGTTTATAGAGATGGAGGTGTAGATATTTCCATGTTTATAGAGATGGCGCTGTAGATATTTTCATGTTTATAGAGATGGCGGTGTAGATATTTCCATGTTCATACAGATAGCAGTGTAGGTATTTCCATGTTCATACAGATAGCGGTGTAGATATTTCCATGTTCATACAGATAGCGGTGTATATATTTCCATGTTCATACAAATAGCAGTGTAGACATTTCCAGGTTCATACAGATAGCGGTATGATATTTCCATGTTCATGCAGATAGCGGTGTAAATAATTCCACCTTTATAGAGATGGCGGTGTAAATATTTCTATGTTCATACAGATGGCGGTGTAGATATTTACATGTTTATAGAGATGTCAGTCTAGATATTTTCTGGTTTATACAGATAGCGGTGTAGATATTTCCAAGTTTATAGAGATAGCATTGTAGGTATTTCCATGTTTACACAGATAGCGGTGTAGATATTTCCATGTTTATGCAGATGGCGGTGTAGATATTTACATGTTTATAGAGTTGACGGTCTAGATAACCAATGTTTTTTAGAGATAGTGGTGTAGTTATTTCCAAGTTTATAGAGACTGCAGTGTAGATATTTCCATGTTTATACAGATAGTGGTGTAGATATTTCCATGTTTATAGTGATAGTGGTGCAGTTATTTCCATGTTTATACAGATAGCGGAGAAGATATTTCCATGTTTACTCAGATAGACGTGTGGATATTTCCATGTTTATACACAGAGCGGTGCAGATATTTCCAAGTTTATGCAGATAGCGGTTCAGATATTTCCATGTTTATACACATCGCGGTGTAGATATTTCCATGTTCATACAGATAGCGGTGTAGATATTTCCATGTTCATACAGATAGCGGTGTAGATATTTCCATGTTCATAAAGATAGCGGTTTAGATATTTCCATGTTCATACAGATAGCGGTGTAAATAATTCCACCTTTATAGAGATGGCGGTGTAAATATTTCTGTCTTCATACAGATGGAGGTGTAGATATTTACATGTTTATAGAGATGTCAGTCTAGATATTTTCCGGTTTATACAGATAGCGGTGTACATATTTCCAAGTTTATAGAGATAGCTTTGTAGATATTTCCATGTTTATACAGATAGCGGTGTAGATATTTCCGTGTTTTTACAGATGGCGGTGTAGATATTTCAATGTTTATACAGATAGCGGTGTAGATATTTCCATGTTTATACAGAAAGCGGTGTAGATATTTCCATGTTTACACAGTTAGCGGTGTAGATATTTCCACGTTTATGCAGATGGCGGTGTAGAAATTTACATGTTTATAGAGTTGGCGGTCTAGATATTTCGATGTGTATAGAGATAGTGGTGTAGTTATTTCCAAGTTTATAGAGACTGCGGTGTAGATATTTCCGTGTTTATACAGATAGCGGTGTAGATATTTCCGTGTTTATAGAGATAGTGGTGTAGTTATTTCCATGTTTATACAGATAGCGGTGAAGATATTTCCATGTTTACACAGATAGACGTGTGGATATTTCCATGTTTATACACGGAGCGGTGTAGATATTTCCAAGTTTATGCATATAGCAGTGCAGATATTTCCATGTTTATACAGATCGCGGTGTAGATATTTCCATGTTCATACAGATAACGGTGTAGGTATTTCCATGTTTATACAGATAGCGGTGTAGATATTTCCATGTTCATACAGATAGCAGTGTAGATATTTCCATGTTCATACAGATAGCGGTTTAGATATTTCCATGTTCATACAGATAGCGTTGTAAATATTTCCACCTTTATAGAGATGGCGGGGTAAATATTTCTATGTTCATACAGATGGAGGTGTAGATATTTACATGTTTATGGAGATGTCAGTCTAGATATTTTCTGGTTTATACAGATAGCGGTGTAGATATTTCCAAGTTTATAGAGATAGCTTTGTAGATATTTCCATGTTTATACAGATGGCGGTGTAGATACTTCCATGTTTATACAGATGGCGGTGTAGATACTTCCATGTTTTTACAGATAGCGGTGTAGATATTTCCATGTTTATACAGAAAGCGGAGTAGACATTTCCATGTTTACACAGATAGCGGTGTAGATATTTCCACGCTTATGCAGATGGCGGTGTAGATATTTACATGTTTATGGAGTTGGCGATCTAGATATTTCGATGTGTATAGAGATAGTGGTGCAGTTATTTCCAAGTTTATAGAGACTGCGGTGTAGATATTTCCATGTTTATACAGATAGCGGTGTAGATATTTCCGTTTTTATAGAGACAGTGGTGAAGTTATTTCCATGTTTTTACAGATAGCGGTGAAGATATTTCCATGTTTACACAGATATCCGTGTGGATATTTCCATGTTTATACACATAGCGGAGTAGATATTTCCACGTTTATACAGATAGCGGTGTAGATATTTCCAAGTTTATAGAGATAGCTTTGTAGATATTTCCATGTTTATACAGATAGCGGTGTAGATATTTCCATGTTTATACAGATGGCGGTGTAGATATTTCCATGTTTATACAGAGAGCGGTGTAGATATTTCCATGTTTATACAGAAAGCGGTGTAGATATTTCCATGTTTACACAGATAGCGGTGTAGATATTTCCACGTTTATGCAGATGGCGGTGTAGATATTTACATGTTTATAGAGTTGGCGGTCTAGATATTTCGATCTTTATAGAGATAGTGGTGTAGTTATTTCCAAGTTTATAGAGACTGCGGTGTAGATATTTCCATGTTTATACAGATAGCGGTGTAGATATTTCCATGTTTATAGAGATAGTGGTGAAGTTATTTCCATGTTTTTACAGATAGCGGTGAAGATATTTCCATGTTTACACAGATAGCCGTGTGGATATTTCCATGTTCATACAGATAGTGGTGTAGATATTTCCATGTTTATACAGATAGCGGAGTAGATATTTCCATGTTCATACATATAGCGGTGTAGATATTTCCATGTTCATACAGATGGCGGTGTAGATATTTCCATGTTCATATAGATAGTGGTGTAGATATTTCCATGTTTATACAGATAGCGGTGTAGATATTTCCATCTTAATACAAATGGCGGTGTAGATATTTCCATGTTCATACAGATGGTGGTGCAGATATTTCCATATTCATACAGATGGCGATGTAGATATTTCCAAGTTTATAAAGATAGCTGTGTAGTTATTTCCAAATTTATAGAGATAGCGGTGTAGATATTTCCACGTATATGTAGATAGCTCTGTAGATATTTCCATGTTCATACAGATAGCAGTGTAGATAATTCCATGTTCATACAGATAGCGGTGTAGGTATTTCCATGTTCATACAGATAGCGGTGTAGATATTTCCATGTTCATTCAGATAGCGGTGTAGATAATTCCACCTTCATAGAGAGGGCGGTGTATATATTTCTATGTTCATACAGATGGTGGTGTAGATATTTACATATTTATAGAGATGGTGCTCTAGATATTTTCTGTTTTATACAGATAGCGGTGTAGATATTTCCATGTTTATAGAGATAGAGGTGTAGATGTTTCCAATTTTATACAGACAGCATTGTAGATATTTCCATGTTCATACAGATAGCTTTGTAGATATTTCCACGTTTATAGGATTGGTGGTGTAGATATTTCCATGTTCATACAGATGGCGGTGTAGATATTTCCATGTTTATAGAGATGGAGGTGTAGATATTTCCATGTTTATAGAGATGGCAGTGTAGATATTTCCATGTTTATAGAGACGGCGGTGTAGATATTTCCATGTTCATACAGATAGCAGTGTAGGTATTTCCATGTTCATACAGATAGCGGTGTAGATATTTCCATGTTTATAGAGATGGAGGTGTAGATATTTCCATGTTTATAGTGATGGCGCTTTAGATATTTTCATGTTTATAGAGATGGCGGTGTAGATATATCCATGTTCATACAGATAGCAGTGTAGATATTTCCATGTTCATACAGATAGCGGTGTAGATATTTCCATGTTCATACAGATAGCGGTATAGATATTTCCATGTTCATACAGATAGCGGAATAGATATTTCCATGTTCATACATATAGCGCTGTAGATATTTCCATGTTCAGACAGATAGCGGTGTAGATATTTCCATGTTCATACAGATAGTGGTGTAGATATTTCCATGTTTATACAGATAGCGGAGTAGATATTTCCATGTTCATACATATAGCGGTGTAGATATTTCCATGTTCAGACAGATAGCGGTGTAGATATTTCCATGTTCATATAGATAGTGGTGTAGATATTTCCATGTTTATATAGATAGCGGTGTAGATATTTCCATCTTAATACAAATGGCGGTGTAGATATTTCCATGTTCATACAGATGGTGGTGCAGATATTTCCATATTCATACAGATGGCGATGTAGATATTTCCAAGTTTTTAAAGATAGCGGTGTAGTTATTTCCAAATTTATAGAGATAGCGGTGTAGATATTTCCACGTATATGCAGATAGCTGTGTAGATATTTCCATGTTCATACAGATAGCGGTGTAGATAATTCCATGTTCATACAGATAGCGGTGTAGATAATTCCATGTTCATGCAGATAGCGGTGTAGATATTTCCATGTTCATTCAGATAGCAGTGTAGATAATTCCACCTTCATAGAGAGGGCGGTGTATATATTTCTATGTTCATACAGATGGTGGTGTAGATATTTACATATTTATAGAGATGGTGGTCTAGATATTTTCTGTTTTATACAGATAGCGGTGTAGATATTTCCATGTTTATAGAGATAGAGGTGTAGATGTTTCCAATTTTATACAGACAGCATTGTAGATATTTCCATGTTCATACAGATAGCTTTGTAGATATTTCCACGTTTATAGGATTGGTGGTGTAGATATTTCCATGTTCATACAGATGGCGGTGTAGATATTTCCATGTTTATAGAGATGGCAGTGTAGATATTTCCATGTTTATAGAGACGGCGGTGTAGATATTTCCATGTTCATACAGATAGCAGTGTAGGTATTTCCATGTTCATACAGATAGCGGTGTAGATATTTCCATGTTTATAGAGATGGAGGTGTAGATATTTCCATGTTTATAGAGATGGCGCTGTAGATATTTTCATGTTTATAGAGATGGCGGTGTAGATATATCCATTTTCATACAGATAGCAGTGTAGATATTTCCATGTTCATACAGATAGCGGTGTAGATATTTCCATGTTCATACAGATAGCGGTGTAGATATTTCCATGTTCATACAGATAGCAGTTTAGATATTTCCAGGTTCATACAGATAGCGGTATGATATTTCCATGTTCATGCAGATAGCGGTGTAAATAATTCCACCTTTATAGAGATGGCGGTGTAAATATTTCTATGTTCATACAGATGGCGGTGTAGATATTTACATGTTTATAGAGATGTCAGTCTAGATATTTTCTGGTTTATACAGATAGCGGTGTAGATATTTCCAAGTTTATAGAGATAGCATTGTAGATATTTCCATGTTTACACAGATAGCGGTGTAGATATTTCCATGTTTATGCAGATGGCGGTGTGGATATTTACATGTTTATAGAGTTGGCGGTCTAGATATTTCGATGTTTATAGAGATAGTGGTGTAGTTATTTCCAAGTTTATAGAAACTGCAGTGTAGATATTTCCATGTTTATACAGATAGCGGTGTAGATATTTCCATGTTTATAGAGATAGTGGTGTAGTTATTTACATGTTTATACAGATAGCGGTGAAGATATTTCCATGTTTACACAGATAGACTTGTGGATATTTCCATGTTTATACACGGAGCGGTGTAGATATTTCCAAGTATATGCAGATAGCAGTGCAGATATTTCCATGTTTATACAGATCGCGGTGTAGATATTTCCATGTTCATACAGATAACGGTGTAGATATTTCCATGTTCATACAGATAGCGGTGTAGATATTTCCATGTTTATACAGATAGCGGTTTAGATATTTCCATGTTCATACAGATAGCGTTGTAAATAATTCCACCTTTATAGAGATGGAGGTTTAAATATTTCTATGTTCATACAGATGGAGGTGTAGATATTTACATGTTTATAGAGATGTCAGTCTAGATATTTTCTGGTTTATACAGATAGCGGTGTAGATATTTCCAAGTTTATAGAGATAGCTTTGTAGATATTTCCATGTTTATACAGATAGCGGTGTAGATATTTCCATGTTTATACAGATGGCGGTGTAGATATTTCCATGTTTATACAGATAGCGGTGTAGATATTTCCATGTTCATACAGATAGCGGTGTAGATATTTCCATGTTTATACTGATAGCGGTATAGATAATTCCACCTTTATAGAGAGGGCGGTGTATATATTTCTATGTTCATACAGGTGGTGGTGTAGATATTTACATGTTTATAGAGATGACGGTCTAGATATTTTCTGTTTTATACAGATAGCGGTGTAGATTTTTCCATGTATATAGAGATAGTGGTGTAGATATTTCCAATTTTATACAGATAGCTGTGTAGATATTTCCATGTTCATACAGATAGCGGTGTAGATATTTCCACGTTTGTAGGGATGGTGGTGTAGATATTTCCATGTTCATACAGATGGCGGTGTAGATATTTCCATGTTTATAGAGATGGAGGTGTGGATATTTCCAAGTTTATAGAGATGGCGGTGTAGATATTTCCATGTTCATACAGATGGCGGTGTAGATATTTCCATGTTCATACAGATAGCGGTGTAGATATTTCCATGTTCATACAGATAGCGGTGTAGATATTTACATGTTCATACAGATAGCGGTGTAGATATTTCCATGTTCATACAGATAGCGGTATAGATATTTCCATGTTCATATAGATAGCGGTGTTAATAATTCCACCTTTATAGAGATGGCGGTGTAAATATTTCTATGTTCATACAGATGGCGGTGTAGATATTTACATGTTTATAGAGATGTCAGTTTAGATATTTTCTGTTTTATACAGATAGAGGTGCAAATATTTCCAAGTTTATAGAGATAGCTTTATAGATATTTCCATGTTCATACAGATAGCGGTGTAGATATTTCCATGTCTATACAGATGGCGGTGTAGATATTTCCATGTTTATACAGATAGCGGTATAGATATTTCCATGTTTATACAGATAGCGGTGTAGATATTTCCATCTGAATACAGATGGCGGTGTAGATATTTCCATCTTCATACAGATGGTGGTGCAGATATTTCCATGTTCATACAGATGGCGATGTAGGTATTTCCAAGCTTATAGAGATAGCGGTGTAGTTATTTAAAACTTTATAGAGATAGCGGTGTAGATATTTCCACGTATATGCAGATAGCTGTGTAGATATATCCATGTTCATACAGATAGTGGTGTAGATAGTTCCATGTTTATACAGATAGCGGTGTAGATATTTCCATGTTTATAGAGATAGCGGTGTAGTTATTTCCATGTTTATACAGATAGCGGTTAATATATTTCCATGTTTACACAGATAGCCGTGTGGATATTTCCATGTTCATACAGATAGCGGTGTAGATAGTTCCATGTTCATACACATAACGATGTAGATATTTCCATGTTCATACAGATAGCGGTTTAGATATTTCCATGTTCATACAGATAGCGGTGTAAATAATTCCACCTTTATAGAGATGGCGGTGTAAATATTTCTATGTTCATACAGATGGCGGTGTAGATATTTACATGTTTATAGAGATGTCAGTCTAGATATTTCCTGGTTTATACAGATAGCGGTGTATATATTTCCATGTTTATAGAGATAGCGTTGTAGATATTTCCATGTTTATACAGATAGCGGTGTAGATATTTCCATGTTCATACAGATAGCGGTGTAGATATTTCCATGTTCATTCACATAGCGGTGTAGATATTTACATGTTCATACAGATAGCGGAGTAGATATTTCCATGTTCACACATATAGCGGTGTAGATATTTCCATGTTCAGACAGATAGCGGTGTAGATATTTCCATGTTTATACAGATAGCGGTGTAAATATTTCCATCTTAATACAGATGGCGGTGTAGATATTTCCATGTTCATACAGATGGTGGTGCAGATATTTCCATGTTCATACAGATGGCGATGTAGATATTTCCAAGTTTATAGAGATAGCGGTGTAGTTATTTCCAAATTTATAGAGATAGCGGTGTAGATATTTCCACGTATATGCAGATAGCTGAGTAGATATTTCCATTGATATACAGATAGCGTTGTAGATATTTCCATGTTAATACAGATAGCGGTGTAGATAATTCCATGTTCATACAGATAGCGGTGTAGATATTTCCATGTTCATACAGATAGCGGTGTAGATATTTCCATGTTCATACAGATAGCGGTGTAGATAATTCCACCTTCATAGAGAGGGCGGTGTAGATATTTCTATGTTCATACAGGTGGTGGTGTAGATATTTACATGTTTATAGAGATGGCGGTCTAGATATTTTCTGTTTTATACAGATAGCGGTGTAGATATTTCCATGTATATAGAGATAGCGGTGTAGATATTTCCAATTTTATACAGATAGCTGTGTAGATATTTCCATGTTCATACAGATGGCGGTGTAGATATTTCCACGTTTATAGGGATGGTGGTGTAGATATTTCCATGTTCGTACAGATGGCGGTGTAGATATTTCCATGTTTATAGAGATGGAGATGTAGATATTTCCAAGTTTATAGAGATGGCGGAGTAGATATTTCCATGTTCATTCAGATGGCGGTGTAGATATTTCCATGTTCATACAGATAGCGGTTTAGATATTTCCATGTTCATAGAGATAGCGGTTTAGATATTTCCATGTTCATACAGATAGCGTGTTAATAATTTCACCTTTTTAGAGATTTCGGTGTAAATATTTCTACATTCATACAGATGGCGGTGTAGATATTTACATGTTTATAGAGATGTCAGTCTAGATATTTTCTGGTTTATACTGATAGAGGTGCAGATATTTCCAAGTTTATAGAGATAGCGTTGTAGATATTTGCATGTTCATACAGATAGCGGTGTAGATATTTCCATGTCTATACAGATGGCGGTGTATATATTTCCATGTTTATACAGGTAGCGGTGTAGATATTTCCATGTTTATAGAGATAGCGGTGTAGGTATTTCCTTCTTAATACAGATGGCGGTGTAGATATTTCCATCTTCATACAGATGGTGGTGTAGATATTTCCGTGTTCATACAGATGGCGATGTAGATATTTCCAAGCTTATAGAGATAGCGGTGTAGTTATTTAAAACTTTATAGAGATAGCATTGTAGATATTTCCACGTATATGCAGATAGCTGTGTAGATATATCCATGTTCATACAGATAGCGGTGTAGATATTTCCATGTTCATACAGATTGCGGTGTAGATATTTCCAAGTTCATTCAGATAGCGGTGTAGACAATTCCAGCTTCATAGAGAGGGCGGTGTAGATATTTCTATGTTCATACAGATGGCGGTGTAGATATTTCCATGTTTATAGAGATGGCAGTGTAGATATTTCCATGTTTATACAGATGCCGGTGTAGATATTTCCATGATTATAGAGATGGCGGTGTTGTTATTTACATGTTTATGGATATAGCGGTGCAGATATTTCCATGTATATGCAGATAGCTGTGTAGATGTTTCCATGTTCATACAGATAGCGGTGTAGATAGTTGCATGTTCATACAGATAGCTGTGTAGATATTTCCATGTCCATACAGATGGCGGTGAAGTTACTTACATGTTCATACAGATGGCGGTGTAGATATTTCCATGTTTATAGAGATGGAGGTGTAGATATTTCCATGTTTATACAGATGGAGGTGTAGATATTTCCATGTTTACAGAGATGGCGGTGAAGATATTTCCATGTTTATTCAGACGAAGGTGTAGATATTTCCATGTTTATAGAGATGGTGGTGTAGATATTTCCATGTTTATACAGAAAGCGGTGTAGATATTTCCATGTTTACACAGATAGCGGTGTAGATATTTCCATGTTTATGCCGATGGCGGTGTATATATTTACGTTTATAGAGTTGTCATTCTAGATATTTCGATGTTTATAGAGATAGTGGTCTAGTTATTTCCAAGTTTATAGAGACTGCGGTGTAGATATTTCCATGTTTATACAGATATCGGTGTAGATATTTGCATGTTTATAGAGATAGCGTTGTAGTTATTTCCATGTTTATACAGATAGCAGTGAAGTTATTTCCATGTTTACACAGATAGCCGTGTGGATATTTCCATGTTTATACAGATAGCGGTGTAGATATTTCCAAGTTTACGCAGATAGCGGCGCAGATATTTCCATGTTTATACACATAGCGGTGTAGATATTTCCATGTTCATACAGATAGCGGTGTAGATATTTCCATGTTCATACAGATAGCAGTGTAGATATTTCCATGTTCATACAGATAGGGGTGTAGATATTTCCATGTTCATAAAGATAGCGGTGTAAATAATAGCACCTTTATAGAGATGAAGGTGTAAATATTTCTATGTTCATACAGATGGGGGTGTAGATATTTACATGTTTATAGAGATGTTAGTCTAGGTATTTCCTGGTTTATACAGAAAGTGGTGTAGATATTTCCAAGTTTATAGAGATAGCGTTGTAGATATTTCCATGTTTATACAGATAGCGGTGTAGATATTTCCATGTTTATAGAGATAGCGGTGTACCTATTTCCAATTTTATAGAGATAGCATTGTAGATATTTCCATGTTCGTACAGATAGCGGTATAGATATTTCCCCGTTTATAGGGATGGTGGTGTAGATATTTACATGTTCATACAGATGGCGGTGTAGATATTTCCATGTTTATAGAGATGGAGGTGTAGATATTTCCATGTTTATAGAGATGCCGCTGTAGATATTTGCATGTTTATAGAGATGGCGGTGTAGATATTTCCATGTTCATACAGATAGCAGTGTAGATATTTCCATGTTCATACAGATAGCGGTGTAGATATTTCCATGTTCATACAGATAGCGGTGTAGATATTTCCATGTTCATACAGATAGCAGTGTAGATATTTCCATGTTCATACAAATAGCGGTTTAGATATTTCCACGTCCATACAGATAGCGGTGTAAATATTTCCAACATTATAGAGATGGCGGTGTAAATATTTCTATGTTCATACAGATGGCGGTGTAGATATTTACATGTTTATAGAGATGTCAGTCTAGATATTTCCTGGTTTATACAGATAGCGGTGTATATATTTCCATGTTTATAGAGATAGCGTTGTAGATATTTCCATGTTTATACAGATAGCGGTGTAGATATTTCCATGTTTATAGAGATGGCGGTGTAGATATTTCCATGTTTATACAGATGGCGGTGTAGATATTTCCATGATTATAGAGATGGCTGTGTTGTTATTTACATGTTTATGGATATAGCGGTGCAGATATTTCCATGTATATGCAGATAGCTGTGTAGATGTTTCCATGTTCATACAGATAGTGGTGTAGATAGTTCCAAGTTCATACAGATAGCGGTGCAGATATTTCCATGTTCATACAGGTGGCGGTGAAGTTATTTACATGTTCATACAGATGGCGGTGTAGATATTTCCATGTTTATAGAGATGGTGGTGTAGATATTTCCATGTTTATACAGATGGAGGTGTAGATATTTCCATGTTTATACAGATGGCGGTGAAGTTATTTCCGTGTTTATTCAGATGGAGGTGTAGATATTTCCATGTTCATACAGATGGCGGTGTAGATATTTCCATGTTTATAGAGATGGTGGTGTAGATATTTCCATGTTTATACAGATGGAGGTGTAGATATTTCCATGTTCATACAGATGGCGGTGTAGATATTTCCATGTTTATAGGGATGGTGGTGTAGATATTTCCATGTTTATAGAGATGGCGGTGTAGATATTTCCATGTTTATAGAGATGGCGGTGTAGATATTTCCATGTTCATACAGAGGACAGTGTAGATATTTCCATGTTCATACAGATAGCGGTGTAGATATTTCCATGTTCATACAGATAGCGGTGTAGATATTTCCATGTTCATACAGATAGCGGTGTAGATATTTCCATGTTCATACAGATATTGGTTTAGATATTTCCATGTTCATACAGATAGCGGTGTAAATAATTCCACCTTTATGGAGATGGAGGTGTAAATATTTCTATGTTCATACAGATGGCGGTGTAGATATTTACATGTTTATAGAGATGTCAGTCTAGATATTTTCTGGTTTATACAGATAGCGGTGTAGATATTTCCATGTTTATAGAGATAGCATTGTAGATATTTCCACGTTTATAAAGATAGCGGTGTAGATATTTCCATGTTCATACAGATGGCGGTGTAGATATTGCCATATTTATACAGATAGCGTTCTAGATATTTCCATGTTTATACAGATAGCGGATGAAATATTTCCATCTTAATACTGATGGCAGTGTTGGTATTTCCATGTTCATACAGATGGTGGTGCAGATATTTCCATGTTCATACAGATGGCGATGTAGGTATTTCCAAATTTATAGAGATAGCGGTGTAGTTATTTCCAACTTTGTAGAGATAGCGGTGTAGATATTTCCACGTATATTCAGATAGCTGTGTAGATATTTCCATGTTCATACAGATAGCGGTGTAGATATTTCCATGTTCATACAGATAGTGGTTTAGATATTTCCATGTTCATTGAGAAAGCGGTGTAAATAATTCCACCTTTATAGAGATGGCGGTGTAAATATTTCTATGTTCATACAGATGGCGGTGTAGATATTTACATATTTATAGAGATGGCAGTCTAGATATTTCCTGGATTATACAGATAGCGGTGTAGATATTTCCAAGTTTATAGAGATAGCGTTGTAGATATTTCAATGTTTATACAGATAGCGGTGTGGATATTTAAATGTTTATACAGATGGCGGTGTAGATATTTCCATGTTTATACAGATAGCGGTGTAGATATTTCCATGTTTATACAGATAGCGGTGTAGATATTTCCATGTTCATTCAGATAGCGGTGAAGATAATTCCAACTTCATAGAGAGGGCGGTGTAGATATTTCTGTGTTCATACAGATGGCGGTGTAGATATTTACATGTTTATAGAGATGGCGGTCTGGATATTTCCTGTTTTATACAGATAGTGGGGTAGATATTTCCATGTTTATAGAGATAGCGGTGTAGATATTTCCAATTTTATACAGATAGCATTGTAGATATTTCCATGTTCATACAGATAGCGGTGTAGATATTTCCACGTTTATAGGGATGGTGGTGTAGATATTTCCATGTTCATACAGATGGTGGTGTAGATATTTCCATGTTTATAGAGATGGAGGTGTAGTTATTTCCCCTTTTATAGAGATGGCGGTGTAGATATTTCCATGTTTATAGAGATGGCGGTGTAGATATTTGCATGTTCATACAGAGGGCAGTGTAGATATTTCCATGTTCATACAGATAGCGGTGTAGATATTTCCATGTTCATACAGATAGCGGTGTAGATATTTCCGTGTTCATACAGATAGCAGTGTAGATATTTCCATGTTCATACATATATCGGTTTAGATATTTCCATGTTCACACAGATAGCGGTGTAAATAATTCCACCTTTATAGAGATGGCGGTGTAAATATTTCTATGTTCATACAGATGGCGGTGTAGATATTTACATGTTTATAGAGATGTCAGTCTAGATATTTACTAGTTTATACAGATAGCGGTGTAGATATTTCCAAGTTTATAGAGATAGCGTTGTAGATATTTCCATGTTTATACAGATAGCGGTGCAGATATTTCCATGTTTATACAGATGGCGGTGTAGATATTTCCATGTTTATACAGATAGCGGTGTAGATATTTCCATGTTTATACAGAAAGCGGTGTAGATATTTCCATGTTTACACAGATAGCGGGGTAGATATTTCCATGTTTATGCAGAAGGCGGTGTAGATATTTACATGTTTATAGAGTTTTCGGTCTAGATATTTCGATGTTTATAGAGGTTGTGGTGTAGTTACTTCCAAGTTTATTGATACTGTGGTGTAGATATTTGCATGTTTCTACAGATATTGGTGTAGATATTTCCATGTTTATAGAGATAGCGGTGTAGTTATTTCCATGTTTATACAAATAGTGGTGAAGATATTTCCATGTTTACACAGATAGCCGTGTGGATATTTCCATGTTTATACAGATAGCGGTGTAGATATTTCCAAGTTTATGCAGATAGCGGTGCAGATATTTCTATGTTTGTACAGATAGCGGTGTAGATATTTCCATGTTCATACAGATAGCGGTGTAGATATTTCCATGTTCATACAGATAGCGGGGTAGATAATTCCACTTTCATAGAAAGGGTGGTGTAGATATTTCTATGTTCATACAGATGGCGGTGGAGATATTTACATGTTTATAGAGATGGCGGTCTGGATACTTTCTGTTTTATACAGATAGCGGTGTAGATATTTCCATGTTCATACAGATAGCGGTGTAGATATTTCCACGTTTATAGGGATGGTGGTGTAGATATGTCCATGTTCATACAAATGGCAGTGTAGATATTTCCATGTTTATAGAGATGGAAGTGTAGATATTTCCATGTTTATGGAGATGGCGGTGTAGATATATCCATGTTTATAGAGATGGCGGTGTAGATATTTCCATGTTGATACAAATAGCAGTGTAGATATTTCCATGTTCATACAGATAGCGGTGTAGATATTTCCATGTTCATACAGATAGTGGTATAGATATTTCCATGTTCATACAGATAGCCGTGTAGATATTTCCATGTTCATACAGATAGCGGTTTAGATATTTCCATGTTCATACAGATAGCGGTGTAAATAATTCCACCTTTATAGAGATGGCGGTGTAAATATTTCTATGTTGATACAGATGGTGGTGTAGATATTTACACGTTTATAGAGATGTCAGTCTAGATATTTTCTCGTTTATACAGATAGCTGTGTAGATATTTCCAGGTTTATAGAGATAGCGTTGTAGATATTTCCATGTTTGTACAGATAGCGGTGTAGATATTTCCATGTTTATACAGATGGCGGTGTAGATATTTCCATGTTTATACAGATAGCGGTGTAGATATTTCCATGTTTATACAGATGGCGGTGTAGATATTTCCATGTTTATAGAGATAGCGGTGTAGATATTTCCATGTTTATACAGAAAGCGTTGTAGATATTTCCATGTTTTCACAGACAGCGGTGTAGATGTTTCCATGTTTATGCAGATGGCAGTGTAGATATTTACATGTTTATAGAGTTGGCGGTCTAGATATTTCCATGTTTATAGAGATAGTGGTGTAGTTATTTCCAAGTTTATAGAGACTGCGGTGTAGATATTTCCATGTTTATACACATAGCGGTGTAGATATTTCCATGCTTATAGAGATAGCGGTGTAGTTATTTCCATGTTTATACAGGCAGCGGTGAAGATATTTCCATGTTTACACAGATAGCCGTGTGGATATTTCCATGTTTATGCAGATAGCGGTGTAGATATTTCCAAGTTTATGCAGATAGCGGTGCAGATATTTCCATGTTGATACAGATAACGGTGTAGATATTTCAAAGTTTATAGAGATAACATTGTAGATATTTCCATGTTTATAAACATAGCGGTGCAGATATTTCCATGTTCATACAGATAGCGGTGTAGATATTTCCATGTTCATTCAGATGGCGGTGTATTTATTTACATGTTCATACAGATGGTGGTGTAGATATATCCATGTTTATAGAGATAGCGTTGTAGATATTTCCATGTTTATACAGATAGCGGTGTAGATATTTCCATGTTCATACAGATGGCGGTGTAGATATTTCCATGTTCATACATATAGCGGTTTGATATTTCCATGTTCATACAGATAGCGTTGTAGATATTTCCACCTTCATAGAGAGGGCGGTGTAGATATTTTTATGTTCATACCGATGGCTGTGTAGATATTTCTACATATTTAGAGATGGCGGTCTGGATATTTTCTGTTTCATACAAATAGCGGTGTAGATATTTCCATGTTTATAGAGATAGCAGTGTAGATATTTCCAATTTTATACAGATAGCATTGTAGATATTACCATGTTCATACAGATAGCCGTGTAGATATTTCCACGTTTATAGGGATGGTGGTGTAGATATTTCCATGTTCATACAGATGGCGGTGTAGAAATTTCCATGTTCATACAGATAGCGGTGTAAATAATTCCAACTTTATAGAGATGGCGGTGTAAATATTTCTATATTCATACAGATGGCGTTGTAGATATTTACATGTTTATAGAGATGGCAGCCTAGATATTTCCTGGTTTATACAGATAGCGGTGTAGATATTTCCAAGTTTATAGAGATAGCGTTCTAGATATTTCCATGTTTATACAGATAGCGGTGTAGATATTTCCATGTTTATACAGATACCGGTGTAGATATTTCCATGTTCATACAGATAGCGGTGTAGATAATTCCACCTTCATAGAGAGGGCGGTGTAGATATTTCTATGTTCATACAGATGGCGGTGTTGATATTTACATGTTTATAGAGATGGCGGTCTGGATATTTCCTGTTTTATACAGATAGCGGTGTAGATATTTCCATGTTTATAGAGATAGTGGTGTAGATATTTCCAATTTTATACAGACAGCATTGTAGATATTTCTATGTTCATACAGATAGCGGTGTAGATATTTCCACGTTTATAGGGCTGGTGGTGTAGATATTTCCATGTTTATAGAGATGGCGGTGTAGATATTTCCATGTTTATAGAGATGGCGGTGTAGATATTTCCATGTTCATACAGAGGGCAGTGTAGATATTTCCATGTTCATACAGATAGCGGTGTAGATATTTCCATGTTCATACAGATAGCGGTGTAGATATTTCCATGTTCATACAGATAGCAGTGTAGATATTTCCATGTTCATACAGATATCGGTTTAGATATTTCCATGTTCTTACAGATAGCGGTGTAAATAATTCCACCTTTATAGAGATTGCGTTGTAAATATTTCTATGTTCATACAGATGGCGGTGTAGATATTTACATGTTTATAGAGATGACAGTCTAGATATTTTCTGGTTTATACACATAGCGGTGTAGATATTTCCAAGTTTATAGAGATAGCGTTGTAGATATTTCCATGTTTATACAGATAGCGGTGTAGATATTTCCATGTTCATACAGATGGCGGTGTAGATATTTCCATGTTCATACAGATAGCGGTGTAGATATTTCCATGTTCATACAGATAGCGTTGTAGATATTTCCACCTTCATAGAGAGGGCGGTGTAGATATTTCTAAGTTCATACCGATGGCTGTGTAGATATTTCTACGTATTTAGAGATGGCGGTCTGGATATTTTCTGTTTCATACAAATAGCGGTGTAGATATTTCCATGTTTATAGAGATAGCGGTGTAGATATTTCCAATTTTATACAGATAGCATTGTAGATATTACCATGTTCATACAGATAGCCGTGTAGATATTTCCACGTTTATAGGGATGGTGGTGTAGATATTTCCATGTTTATACAGATGGCGGTGTAGAAATTTCCATGTTCATACAGATAGCGGTGTAAATAATACCAACTTTATAGAGATGGCGGTGTAAATATTTCTATATTCATACAGATGGCGTTGTAGATATTTACATGTTTATAGAGATGGCAGTCTAGATATTTCCTGGTTTATACACATAGCGGTGTAGATATTTCCAAGTTTATAGAGATAGCGTTGTAGATATTTCCATGTTTATAGAGATAGCGGTGTAGATATTTCCATGTTTATACAGATGGCGGAGTAGATATTTCCATGTTTATACATATAGCGGTGTAGATATTTCCATGTTTATACAGATACCGGAGTAGATATTTCCATGTTCATACAGATAGCGGTGTAGATAATTCCACCTTCATAGAGAGGGCGGTGTAGATATTTCTATGTTCATACAGATGGCGGTGTAGATATTTACGTGTTTATAGAGATGGCGGTCTGGATATTTCCTGTTTTATACAGATAGCGGTGTAGATATTTCCATGTTTATAGAGATAGCGGTGTAGATATTTCCAATTTTATACACATAGCATTGTAGATATTTCCATGTTCATACAGATAGCGGTGTAGATATTTCCACGTTTATAGGGATGGTGGTGTAGATATTTCCATGTTTATAGAGATGGCGGTGTAGGTATTTCCATGTTCATACAGAGGGCGGTGTAGATATTTCCATGTTCATACAGATAGCGGTGTAGATATTTCCATGTTCATACAGATAGCTGTGTAGATATTTCCATGTTCATACAGATATCGGTTTAGATATTTCCCTGTTCATAGAGATAGCGGTGTAAATAATTCCACCTTTATAGAGATGGCGGTGTAAATATTTCTATGTTCATACACATGGCGGTGTAGATATTTACATGTTTATAGAGATGTCAGTCTAGATATTTACTGGTTTATACAGATAGCGGTGTAGATATTTCCAAGTTTATAGAGATAGCGTTGTAGATATTTCCATGTTTATACACATAGCGGTGCAGATATTTCCAAGTTTATACAGATGGCGGTGTAGATATTTCCATGTTTATTCAGATAGCGGTGTAGATATTTCCATGTTTATACAGAAAGCGGTGTAGATATTTCCATGTTTACACAGATAGCGGGGTAGATATTTCCATGTTTATGCAGACGGCGGTGTAGATATTTACATGTTTATAGAGTTGGCGGTCTAGATATTTCGATGTTTATAGAGGTAGTGGTGTAGTTACTTCCAAGTTTATTGTTACTGTGGTGTAGATATTTCCATGTTTCTACAGATATTGGTGTAGATATTTCCATGTGTATAGACAAAGCGGTGTAGTTATTTCCATGTTTATACAGATGGTGGTGAAGATATTTCCATGTTTACACTGATAGCCTTGTGGATATTTCCATGTTTATACAGATAGCGGTGTAGATATTTCCAAGTTTATGCATATAGCGGTGCAGATATTTCCATGTTTATACAGGTAGCGGTGTAGATATTTCCATGTTCATACAGATAGCGGTGTAGATATTTCCATGTTCATACAGATAGCGGTGTAGATATTTCCATGTTCATACAGATAGCGGTGTAGATATTTCCATGTTCATACAGATAGCGGTGTAGATATTTCTATGTTCATACAGATAGCGGTGTAGATATTTCCATGTTCATACAGATAGCGTTGTAGATATTTCCATGTTTATACAGATAGCGGTGTAGATATTTAATTGTTTATACAGATGGCGGAGTAGATATTTCCATGTTTATACAGATAGCGGTGTAGATATTTCCATGTTTATACAGATACCGGTGTAGATATTTCCATGTTCATACTGATAGCGGTGTAGATAATTCCACCTTCATAGAGACGGCGGTGTAGATATTTCTATGTTCATACAGTTGGCGGTGTAGATATTTACATGTTTATAGAGATGGCGGTCTGGATATTTCCTGTTTCATACAGATAGCGGTGTAGATATTTCCATGTTTATAGAGATAGCGGTGTAGATATTTCCAATTTAATACAGATAGCATTGTAGATATTTCCATGTTCATACAGATAGCGGTGTAGATATTTCCACGTTTATCGGGATGGTGGTGTAGATATTTCCATGTTTATAGAGATGGCGGTGTAGATATTTCCATGTTTATAGAGATGGCGGAGTAGATATTTCCATGTTTATACAGATAGCGGTGTAGATATTTCCATGTTTATACAGATACCGGTGTAGATATTTCCATGTTCATACAGATAGCGGTGTAGATAATTCCACCTTCATAGAGAGGGCGTTGTAGATATTTCTATGTTCATACAGATGGCGGTGTAGATATTTACATGTTTATAGAGATGTCAGTCTAGATATCTTCTGGTTTATACAGATAGCGGTGTAGATATTTCCAAGTTTATAGAGATAGCGTTGTAGATATTTCCATGTTTATACACATAGCGGTGCAGATATTTCCATGTTTATACCGATGGCGGTGTAGATATTTGCATGTTTATACAGATAGCGGTGTAGATATTTCCATGTTTATACAGAAAGCGGTGTAGATATTTCCATGTTTACACAGATAGCGGGGTATATATTTCATTGTTTATGCAGATGGCGGTGTAGATATTTACATGTTTATAGAGTTGGCGATCTAGATATTTCGATGTTTATAGAGATAGAGGTGTAGTTATTTCCAAGTTTATTGATACTGTGGTGTAGATATTTCCATGTTTCTACCGATATTGGTGTAGATATTTCCATGTTTATAGACGTAGCGGTGTAGTTATTTCCATGTTTATACAGATAGCGGTGTAGATATTTCCATGTTCATACAGATAGCGGTGTAGATATTTCAATGTTCATACAGATAGCGGTGTAGATATTTCCATGTTCATACCGATAGCGGTGTAGATATTTCCATGTTCATACAGATAGCGGTGTAGATATTTCCATGTTGATACAGATAGCGGTGTAGATATTTCCATGTTCATACAGATAGCGGTTTAGATATTTACATGTTCATAGAGAAAGCTGTGTAAATATTTCCACCTTTATAGAGATGGCGGTGTAAATATTTCTATGTTCATACGGATGGCGGTGTAGATATTTACATATTTATAGAGATGGCAGTCTAGATATTTGCTGGTTTATACACATTGCGGTGTAGATATTTCCAAGTTTATAGAGATAGCGTTGTAGATGTTTCCATGTTTATACAGATAGCGGTGTAGATATTTAAATGTTTATACAGATGGCAGTGTGGATATTTCCATGTTTATACAGATAACGGTGTAGATATTTCCATGTTCATACAGATAGCGGTGTAGATATTTCCAATTTTATACAGATAGCATTGTAGATATTTCCATGTTCATACAGATAGCGGTGTAGATATTTCCACGTTTATAGGGATGGTGGTGTAGATATTTCCATGTTTATACAGATGGTGGTGTAGATATTTCCATGTTTGTAGAGATGGCGGTGTAGATATTTCCATGTTTATAGAGATGGCGGTGTAGATATTTCCATGTTTATAGAGATGGCGGTGTAGATATTTCCATGTTCATACAGAGGGCAGTGTAGATATTTCCATGTTCATACAGATTGCGGTGTAGATATTTCCATGTTCATACAGATAGCGGTGTAGATATTTCCATGTTCATACATATAGCAGTGTAGATATTTCCATGTTCATACAGGTATCAGTTTAGATATTTCCATGTTCATACAGATAGCGGTGTAAATAATTCCACGTTTATAGAGATGACGGTATAAATATTTCTATGTTCATACAGATGGCGGTGTAGATATTTCCATGTTCATACAGATAGCAGTGTAGATATTTCCATGTTCATACAGATATCGGTTTAGATATTTCCATGTTCATACAGGTAGCGGTGTAAATAATTCCACCTTTATAGAGATGGCGGTGTAAATATTTCTATGTTCATACAGATGGCGGTGTAGATATTTACATGTTTATGGAGATGTCAGTGTAGATATTTTCTGGTTTATAGAGATAGCTGTGTAGATATTTCCAAGTTTATAGAGATAGCGTTGTACATATTTCCATGTTTATACAGATAGCGGTGCAAATATTTCCATGTTTATACAGATGGCGGTATAGATATTTCCATGTTTATACAGATAGCGGTGTAGATATTTCCATGTTTATACAGAAAGCGGTGTAGATATTTCCATGTTTACACACATAGCGGGGTAGATATTTCCATGTTTATGCAGATGGCGGTATAGATATTTACTTGTTTATAGAGTTGGCGGTCTAGATATTTCGATGTTTATAGAGATAGTGTTGTAGTTATTTCCAAGTTTATAGAGACTGTGGTGTAGATATTTCCATGTTTCTACAGATATTGGTGTAGATATTTCCATGTTCATACAGATAGCGGTGTAGATATTTCCATGTTCATACAGATAGCGGTGTAGATATTTCCATGTTCATACAGATAGCGGTGTAGATATTTCCATGTTCATCCAGATGGCTGTGTAGATATATCCATGTTCATACAGATAGCGGAGTAGATATTTCCATGTTTATACAGATAGCGGTGTAGATATTTCCATGTTTATACAGATACCGGTGTAGATATTTCCATGTTCATACAGATAGCGGTGTAGATAATTCCACCTTCATAGAGAGGGTGGTGTAGATATTTCTATGTTCATACAGATGGCGGTGTAGATATTTACATGTTTATAGAGATGTCAGTCTAGATATCTTCTGGTTTATACAGATAGCGGTGTAGATATTTCCAAGTTCATAGAGATAGCGTTGTAGATATTTCTATGTTTATAAACATAGCGGTGCAGATATTTCCATGTTTATACAGATGGCGGTGTAGATATTTGCATGTTTATTCAGATAGCGGTGTAGATATTTCCATGTTTATACAGAAAGCGGTGTAGATATTTCCATGTTTACACAGATAGCGGGGTAGATATTTCCATGTTTATGCAGATGGCGGTGTAGATATTTACATGTTTATAGAGTTGGCGATCTAGATATTTCGATGTTTATAGAGATAGTGGTGTAGTTATTTCCAAGTTTATTGGTACTGTGGTGTAGATATTTCCATGTTTCTACCGATTTTGGTGTAGATATTTCCATGTTTATAGACGTAGCGGTGTAGTTATTTCCATGTTTATACAGATAGCGGTGTAGATATTTCCATGTTCATACAGATAGCGGTGTAGATATTTCCATGTTCATACATATAGCGGTGTAGATATTTCCATGTTCATACAGATAGCGGTGTAGACATTTCCATGTTCATACAGATAGCGGTGTAGATATTTCCATGTTCATACAGATAGCGGTGTAGATATTTCCATGTTCATACAGATAGCGGTTTAGATATTTCCATGTTCATAGAGAAAGCTGTGTAAATATTTCCTCCTTTATAGATATGGCGGTGTAAATATTTCTATGTTCATACTGATGGCGGTGTAGATATTTACATGTTTATAGAGATGTCAGTCTAGATATTTTCTGGTTTATACAGATAGCTGTGTAAATATTTCCAAGTTTTTAGAGAAAGCGTTGTAGTTATTTCCATGTTTATACAGATAGCGGTGTAGATATTTCCATGTTTATACAGATGGCGGTGTAGATATTTCCATGTTTATACAGATAGCGGTGTAGATATTTCCATGTTTATACAGAAAGTGGTGTAGATATTTCCATGTTTACACAGACAGCGGTGTAGATATTTCCATGTTTATGCAGATGTCGGTGTAGATATTTACATGTTTATAGAGTTGGCTGTATAGATATTTCGATGTTTATAGAGATAGTGGTGTAGTTATTTCCAAGTTTATAGAGACTGCGGTGTAGATATTTCAATGTTTATACAGATAGCGGTGTAGATATTTCCATGTTTATAGAGATAGCGGTGTAGTTCTTTCCATGTTTATACAGATAGCGGTGAAGATATTTCCATGTTTACACAGATAGCCGTGTGGATATTTCCATGTTTATACAGATAGCGTTGTAGATATTTCCAAGTTTATGCAGATAGCGGTGCAGATATTTCCATGTTTATACAGATAGCGGTGTAGATATTTCAATGTTTATAGGGATAGCGTTGTAGATATTTCCATGTTTATACAGATAGCGGTGTAGATGTTTCCATGTTTATACAGATGGCGGTGTAGATATTTCCATGTTTATATAGATAGCGGTGTAGGTATTTCCATGTTTATACAGATAGCGGTGTAGATATTTCCATTTGAATACAGAAGGCGGTGTAGATACTTCCATGTTCATACAGATGATGGTGCAGATATTTCCATGTTCATACAGACGGCGAGGTAGATATTTCCAAGCTTATAGAGATAGCGGTGTAGTTATTTCCAATTTTATGGAGATAGCGGTGTAGATATTTCCACGTATATGGAGATAGCTGTGTAGATATTTCCATGTTCATACAGATAACGGTGTAGATATTTCCATGTTCATACAGATAGCGTTGTAGATATTTCCAAGTTCATACAGATAGCGGTGTAGATAATTCGACCTTCATAGAGAGTGCGGTGTAGATATTTCTATGTTCATACAGATGGCGGTGTAGATATTTCCATGTTTATAGAGATGGCGGTGTAGATATTTCCATGTTTATACAGATGGCGGTGTAGATATTTCCATGTTTATAGAGATGGCGGTGTAGATATTTCCATGTTTATAGAGATGGCGGTGTAGTTATTTCCATGTATATGGAGATAGCGGTATAGATATTTCCATGTATATGCAGATAGCTGTGCAGATGTTTCCATGTTCATACAGATAGCGGTGTAGATATTTCCATGTTCATACAGATAGCGGTTTAGATATTTCCATGTTCATAGAGAAAGCGGTGTAAATAATTCCACCTTTATAGAGATGGCGGTGTAAATATTTCTATGTTCATACAGATGGCGGTGTAGATATTTACATATTTATAGAAATGGCAGTCTAGATATTTCCTGGTTTATACAGATAGCGGTGTAGATATTTCCAAGTTTATAGAGATAGCGTTGTAGATATTTCCATGTTTATACAGATAGCGGTGTAGATATTTAAATGTTTATACAGATGGTGGTGTAGATATTTCCATGTTTATACAGATAGCGGTGTAGCTATTTCCATGTTTATACAGATAGCGGTGTAGATATTTCCATGTTCATACAGATAGCGGTGTAGATAATTCCACATTCATAGAGAGGGCGGTGTAGATATTTCTATGTTCATACAGATGGCGGTGTAGATATTTCCATGTTTATAGAGAATGAGGTGTAGATATTTCCATGTTTATAGAGATGGCGGTGTAGATATTTCCATGTTTATAGAGATGGCGGTGTAGATATTTCCATGTTCATACGGAGGGCAGTGAAGATATTTCTATGTTCATACAGATAGCGGTGTAGATATTTCCATGTTCATACAGATAGCGGTGTAGATATTTCCAAGTTCATACGGATAGCAGTGTAGATATTTCCATGTTCATACATATATCGTTTTAGATATTTCCATGTTCATACAGATAGCAGTGTAAATAATTCCACCTTTACAGAGATGGTGGTGTAAATATTTCTATGTTCATACAGATGGCGGTGTAGATATTTACATGTTTATAGAGATGTCAGTCTAGATATTTACTGGTTTATACAGATAGCGGTGTAGATATTTCGAAGTTTATAGAGATAGCGTTGTAGATATTTCCATGTTTATACAGATAGCGGTGCAGATATTTCCATATTTATACAGATGGCGGTGTAGATATTTCCATGTTTATACAGATAGCGGTGTAGATATTTCCATGTTTATACAGAAAGCGGTGTAGATATTTCCATGTTTACACAGATAGCGGGGTAGATATTTCCATGTTTATGCAGACGGCGGTGTAGATATTTACATGTTTATAGAGTTGGCGGTCTAGATATTTCAATGTTTACAGAGGTAGTGGTGTAGTTACTTCCAAGTTTATTGATACTGTGGTGTAGATATTTGCATGTTTCTACAGATACTGGTGAAGATATTTCCATGTTTATAGACATAGCGGTGTAGTTATTTCCATGTTTATACAGATAGTGGTGAAGATATTTCCATGTTTACACAGATAGCCGTGTGGATATTTCCATGTTTATACAGATAGCGGTGTAGATATTTCCAAGTTTATGCAGATAGCGGTGCAGATATTTCCATGTTTATACAGATAGCGGTGTAGATATTTCCATGTTCATACAGATAGCGGTATAGATATTTCCATGTTCATACAGATAGCGGTGTAGATATTTCCATGTTCATACAGATAGCTGTGTAGATATTCCATGTTCATACAGATAGCGGTGTAGATATTTCCATGTTCATACAGATGGCGGTTTAGATATTTCCATGTTCATAGAGAAAGCGGTGTAAATAATTCCACCTTTATAGAGATGGCGGTGTAAATATTTCTATGTTCATACAGATGGCGGTGTAGTTATTTACATATTTATAGAGATGGCAGTCTAGATATTTCCTAGTTTATACACATAGCGGTGTAGATATTTCCAAGTTTACAGAGATAGCGTTGTAGATATTTCCATGTTTATACAGATAGCGGTGTAGATATTTAAATGTTTATACAGATGGCGGTGTAGATATTTCCATGTTTATAAAGATAGCGGTGTAGATATTTCCATGTTTCTACAGATACCGGTGTAGATATTTCCATGTTCATACAGATAGCGGTGTAGATAATTCCACCTTCATAGAGAGGGCAGTGTAGATATTTCTATGTTCATACAGATGGCGGTGTAGATATTTACATGTTTATAGAGATG
The DNA here is from genome assembly GCF_029281585.2 of Gorilla gorilla gorilla. Lineage (NCBI taxonomy): Eukaryota > Metazoa > Chordata > Mammalia > Primates > Hominidae > Gorilla > Gorilla gorilla. The sequence goes on along the minus strand of NC_073234.2, from coordinate 15,274,431 downwards.
GCGGTCTGGATATTTCCTGTTTTATACAGATAGCGGTGTAGATATTTCCATGTTTATAGAGATAGCAGTGTAGATATTTCCAATTTTATACAGATAGCATTGTAGATATTTCCATGTTCATACACATAGCGGTGTAGATATTTCCACGTTTATAGGGATGGTGGTGTAGATATTTCCATGTTTATAGAGATGGCGGTGTAGATATTTCCATGTTTATAGAGATGGCGGTGTAGATATTTCCATGTTCATACAGAGGGCAGTGTAGATATTTCCATGTTCATAAAGATAGCGGTGTAGATATTTCCATGTTCATACAGATAGCGGTGTAGATATTTCCATGTTCATACAGATATCGGTTTAGATATTTCCATGTTCATACAGATAGCGGTGTAAATAATTCCACCTTTATGGAGATGGCGGTGTAAATATTTCTATGTTCATACAGATGGCGGTGTAGATATTTACATGTTTATAGAGATGTCAGTCTAGATATTTTCTGGTTTATACAGATAGCGGTGTAGATATTTCCAAGTTTATAGGGATAGCGTTGTAGATATTTCCATGTTTATACAGATAGCGGTGTAGATATTTCCATGTTCATACAGATGGCGGTGTAGATATTTCCATATTTATACAGATAGCGTTCTAGATATTTCCATGTTTATACAGATAGAGGATGAAATATTTCCATCTTAATACAGATGGCGGTGTAGGTATTTCCATGTTCATACAGATGGTGGTGCAGATATTTCCATGTTCATACAGATGGCGATGTAGATATTTCCAAATTTATAGAGATAGCAGTGTAGTTGTTTCCAACTTTGTAGAGATAGCGGTGTAGATATTTCCACGTATATTCAGATAGCTGTGTAGATATTTCCATGTTCATACAGATAGCAGTGTAGATATTTCCATGTTCATACAGATAGCGGTGTGGATATTTCCATGTTTACACAGATAGCGGTGTAGATATTTCCATGTTTATACAGATAGCGGTGTAGATATTTCCATGTTTATACAGATAGCGGTGTAGATATTTCCATGTTCATTCAGATAGCGGTGAAGATAATTCCACCTTCATAGAGAGGGCGGTGTAGATATTTCTGTGTTCATACAGATGGCGGTGTAGATATTTACATGTTTATAGAGATGGCGGTCTGGATATTTCCTGTTTTATACAGATAGTGGGGTAGATATTTCCATGTTTATAGAGATAGCGGTGTAGATATTTCCAATTTTATACAGATAGCATTGTAGATATTTCCGTGTTCATACAGATAGCGGTGTAGATATTTCCACGTTTATAGGGATGGTGGTGTAGATATTTCCATGTTCATACAGATGGTGGTGTAGATATTTCCATGTTTATAGAGATGGAGGTGTAGTTATTTCCCTTTTTTTAGAGATGGCGGTGTAGATATTTCCATGTTTATAGAGATGGCGGTGTAGATATTTGCATGTTCATACAGAGGGCAGTGTAGATATTTCCATGTTCATACAGATAGCGGTGTAGATATTTCCATGTTCATACAGATAGCGTTGTAGAAATTTCCATGTTCATACAGATAGCAGTGTAGATATTTCCATGTTCATACATATATCGGTTTAGATATTTCCATGTTCACACAGATAGCGGTGTAAATAATTCCACCTTTTTAGAGATGGTGGTGTAAATATTTCTATGTTCATACAGATGGCGGTGTAGATATTTACATGTTTATAGAGATGTCAGTCTAGATATTTACTGGTTTATACAGATAGCGGTGTAGATATTTCCAAGTTTATAGAGACAGCGTTGTAGATATTTCCATGTTTATACAGATAGCGGTGCAGATATTTCCATGTTTATACAGATGGCGGTGTAGATATTTCCATGTTTATACAGATACCGGTGAAGATATTTCCATGTTCATACAGACAGCGGTGTAGATATTTCCATGTTTATACAGATAGCGGTGTAGGCATTTCCATGTTTACACAGATGGCGGTGTAGATATTTCCATGTTTATTCAGATAGCGGTGTAGATGTTTCCATCTTAATACAGATGGCGGTGTAGATATTTCCATGTTTATACACATAGCGGTGTAAATATTTCCATGTTTATACAGAAAGCGGTGTAGATATTTCCATGTTTACACAGATAGTGGTGTAGATATTTCCATGTTTATGCAGATGGCGGTGTAGATATTTACATGTTTATAAAGTTGGCGGTCTAGATATTTCGATGTTTATAGAGATAGTGGTGTAGTTATTTCCAGGTTTATAGAGACTGCGGTGTAGATATTTCCATGTTTCTACAGATATTGTTGTAGATATTTCCATGTTTATAGAGATAGCGGTGTAGTTATTTCCATGTTTATACAGATAGCGGTGAAGATATTTCCATGTTTACACAGATATCCGTGTGGATATTTCCATGTTTATACAGATAGCGGTGCAGATATTTCCAATTTCATACAGATAGCGGTGTAGATATTTCCATGTTCATACAGATAGCGGTGTAGATATTTCCATGTTCATACAGATAGCGGGGTAGATAATTCCACTTTCATAGAAAGGGTGGTGTAGATATTTCTATGTTCATACAGATGGCGGTGTAGATATTTACATGTTTATAGAGATGGCGGTCTGGATATTTTCTGTTTTATACAGATAGCGGTGTAGATATTTCCATGTTCATACAGATAGCGGTGTAGATATTTCCACGTTTATAGGGATGGTGGTGTAGATATGTCCATGTTCATACAGATGGCAGTGTAGATATTTCCATGTTTATAGAGATGGAAGTGTAGATATTTCCATGTTTATGGAGATGGCGGTGTAGATATTTCCATGTTTATAGAGATGGCGGTGTAGATATTTCCATGTTGATACAGATAGCAGTGTAGATATTTCCATGTTCATACAGATAGCGGTGTAGATATTTCCATGTTCATACAGATAGCGGTTTAGATATTTCCATGTTCATACAGATAGCGGTGTAAATAATTCCACCTTTATAGGGATGGCGGTGTAAATATTTCTATGTTCATACAGATGGTGGTGTAGATATTTACACGTTTATAGAGATGTCAGTCTAGATATTTTCTCTTTTATACAGATAGCTGTGTAAATATTTCCAGGTTTATAGAGATAGCGTTGTAGATATTTCCATGTTTGTACAGATAGCGGTGTAGATATTTCCATGTTTATACAGATGGCGGTGTAGATATTTCCATGTTTATACAGATAGCGGTGTAGATATTTCCATGTTTATACAGATGGCGGTGTAGATATTTCCATGTTTATACAGATAGCGGTGTAGATATTTCCATGTTTATACAGAAAGCGGTGTAGATAATTCCACCTTCATAGAGAGGGCGTTGTAGATATTTCTATGTTCATACAGATGGCGGTGTAGATATTTACATGTTTATAGAGATGTCAGTCTAGATATCTTCTGGTTTATACAGATAGCGGTGTAGATATTTCCAAGTTTATAGAGATAGCGTTGTAGATATTTCCATGTTTATACACATAGCGGTGCAGATATTTCCATGTTTATACCGATGGCGGTGTAGATATTTGCATGTTTATACAGATAGCGGTGTAGATATTTCCATGTTTATACAGAAAGCGGTGTAGATATTTCCATGTTTACACAGATAGCGGGGTATATATTTCATTGTTTATGCAGATGGCGGTGTAGATATTTACATGTTTATAGAGTTGGCGATCTAGATATTTCGATGTTTATAGAGATAGAGGTGTAGTTATTTCCAAGTTTATTGATACTGTGGTGTAGATATTTCCATGTTTCTACCGATATTGGCGTAGATATTTCCATGTTTATAGACGTAGCGGTGTAGTTATTTCCATGTTTATACAGATAGCGGTGTAGATATTTCCATGTTCATACAGATAGCGGTGTAGATATTTCAATGTTCATACAGATAGCGGTGTAGATATTTCCATGTTCATACCGATAGCGGTGTAGATATTTCCATGTTCATACAGATAGCGGTGTAGATATTTCCATGTTGATACAGATAGCGGTGTAGATATTTCCATGTTCATACAGATAGCGGTTTAGATATTTACATGTTCATAGAGAAAGCTGTGTAAATATTTCCACCTTTATAGAGATGGCGGTGTAAATATTTCTATGTTCATACGGATGGCGGTGTAGATATTTACATATTTATAGAGATGGCAGTCTAGATATTTGCTGGTTTATACACATAGCGGTGTAGATATTTCCAAGTTTATAGAGATAGCGTTGTAGATGTTTCCATGTTTATACAGATAGCGGTGTAGATATTTAAATGTTTATACAGATGGCAGTGTGGATATTTCCATGTTTATACAGATAACGGTGTAGATATTTCCATGTTCATACAGATAGCGGTGTAGATATTTCCAATTTTATACAGATAGCATTGTAGATATTTCCATGTTCATACAGATAGCGGTGTAGATATTTCCACGTTTATAGGGATGGTGGTGTAGATATTTCCATGTTTATACAGATGGTGGTGTAGATATTTCCATGTTTGTAGAGATGGCGGTGTAGATATTTCCATGTTTATAGAGATGGCGGTGTAGATATTTCCATGTTTATAGAGATGGCGGTGTAGATATTTCCATGTTCATACAGAGGGCAGTGTAGATATTTCCATGTTCATACAGATTGCGGTGTAGATATTTCCATGTTCATACAGATAGCGGTGTAGATATTTCCATGTTCATACATATAGCAGTGTAGATATTTCCATGTTCATACAGGTATCAGTTTAGATATTTCCATGTTCATACAGATAGCGGTGTAAATAATTCCACGTTTATAGAGATGACGGTATAAATATTTCTATGTTCATACAGATGGCGGTGTAGATATTTCCATGTTCATACAGATAGCAGTGTAGATATTTCCATGTTCATACAGATATCGGTTTAGATATTTCCATGTTCATACAGGTAGCGGTGTAAATAATTCCACCTTTATAGAGATGGCGGTGTAAATATTTCTATGTTCATACAGATGGCGGTGTAGATATTTACATGTTTATGGAGATGTCAGTGTAGATATTTTCTGGTTTATAGAGATAGCTGTGTAGATATTTCCAAGTTTATAGAGATAGCGTTGTACATATTTCCATGTTTATACAGATAGCGGTGCAAATATTTCCATGTTTATACAGATGGCGGTATAGATATTTCCATGTTTATACAGATAGCGGTGTAGATATTTCCATGTTTATACAGAAAGCGGTGTAGATATTTCCATGTTTACACACATAGCGGGGTAGATATTTCCATGTTTATGCAGATGGCGGTATAGATATTTACTTGTTTATAGAGTTGGCGGTCTAGATATTTCGATGTTTATAGAGATAGTGTTGTAGTTATTTCCAAGTTTATAGAGACTGTGGTGTAGATATTTCCATGTTTCTACAGATATTGGTGTAGATATTTCCATGTTCATACAGATAGCGGTGTAGATATTTCCATGTTCATACAGATAGCGGTGTAGATATTTCCATGTTCATACAGATAGCGGTGTAGATATTTCCATGTTCATCCAGATGGCTGTGTAGATATATCCATGTTCATACAGATAGCGGAGTAGATATTTCCATGTTTATACAGATAGCGGTGTAGATATTTCCATGTTTATACAGATACCGGTGTAGATATTTCCATGTTCATACAGATAGCGGTGTAGATAATTCCACCTTCATAGAGAGGGTGGTGTAGATATTTCTATGTTCATACAGATGGCGGTGTAGATATTTACATGTTTATAGAGATGTCAGTCTAGATATCTTCTGGTTTATACAGATAGCGGTGTAGATATTTCCAAGTTCATAGAGATAGCGTTGTAGATATTTCTATGTTTATAAACATAGCGGTGCAGATATTTCCATGTTTATACAGATGGCGGTGTAGATATTTGCATGTTTATTCAGATAGCGGTGTAGATATTTCCATGTTTATACAGAAAGCGGTGTAGATATTTCCATGTTTACACAGATAGCGGGGTAGATATTTCCATGTTTATGCAGATGGCGGTGTAGATATTTACATGTTTATAGAGTTGGCGATCTAGATATTTCGATGTTTATAGAGATAGTGGTGTAGTTATTTCCAAGTTTATTGGTACTGTGGTGTAGATATTTCCATGTTTCTACCGATTTTGGTGTAGATATTTCCATGTTTATAGACGTAGCGGTGTAGTTATTTCCATGTTTATACAGATAGCGGTGTAGATATTTCCATGTTCATACAGATAGCGGTGTAGATATTTCCATGTTCATACATATAGCGGTGTAGATATTTCCATGTTCATACAGATAGCGGTGTAGACATTTCCATGTTCATACAGATAGCGGTGTAGATATTTCCATGTTCATACAGATAGCGGTGTAGATATTTCCATGTTCATACAGATAGCGGTTTAGATATTTCCATGTTCATAGAGAAAGCTGTGTAAATATTTCCTCCTTTATAGATATGGCGGTGTAAATATTTCTATGTTCATACTGATGGCGGTGTAGATATTTACATGTTTATAGAGATGTCAGTCTAGATATTTTCTGGTTTATACAGATAGCTGTGTAAATATTTCCAAGTTTTTAGAGAAAGCGTTGTAGTTATTTCCATGTTTATACAGATAGCGGTGTAGATATTTCCATGTTTATACAGATGGCGGTGTAGATATTTCCATGTTTATACAGATAGCGGTGTAGATATTTCCATGTTTATACAGAAAGTGGTGTAGATATTTCCATGTTTACACAGACAGCGGTGTAGATATTTCCATGTTTATGCAGATGTCGGTGTAGATATTTACATGTTTATAGAGTTGGCTGTATAGATATTTCGATGTTTATAGAGATAGTGGTGTAGTTATTTCCAAGTTTATAGAGACTGCGGTGTAGATATTTCAATGTTTATACAGATAGCGGTGTAGATATTTCCATGTTTATAGAGATAGCGGTGTAGTTCTTTCCATGTTTATACAGATAGCGGTGAAGATATTTCCATGTTTACACAGATAGCCGTGTGGATATTTCCATGTTTATACAGATAGCGTTGTAGATATTTCCAAGTTTATGCAGATAGCGGTGCAGATATTTCCATGTTTATACAGATAGCGGTGTAGATATTTCAATGTTTATAGGGATAGCGTTGTAGATATTTCCATGTTTATACAGATAGCGGTGTAGATGTTTCCATGTTTATACAGATGGCGGTGTAGATATTTCCATGTTTATATAGATAGCGGTGTAGGTATTTCCATGTTTATACAGATAGCGGTGTAGATATTTCCATTTGAATACAGAAGGCGGTGTAGATACTTCCATGTTCATACAGATGATGGTGCAGATATTTCCATGTTCATACAGACGGCGAGGTAGATATTTCCAAGCTTATAGAGATAGCGGTGTAGTTATTTCCAATTTTATGGAGATAGCGGTGTAGATATTTCCACGTATATGGAGATAGCTGTGTAGATATTTCCATGTTCATACAGATAACGGTGTAGATATTTCCATGTTCATACAGATAGCGTTGTAGATATTTCCAAGTTCATACAGATAGCGGTGTAGATAATTCGACCTTCATAGAGAGTGCGGTGTAGATATTTCTATGTTCATACAGATGGCGGTGTAGATATTTCCATGTTTA